>NC_135815.1:35039735-35249305 GCF_964213995.1 Mustelus asterias | reverse complement strand
CATCAGGTGAGACTGAAAACCCACAGGAGATAAATTTTGATATCTCTACCTAGATGGTAACCTGGAAGATCAGGCTTCCCACTCACTGTAAAATCTATCTGATCTTCCTTTTATTAAAGTCAATGAAATAAAATTTAGGGACATAAGAGCATTTTACAACAGACAGGCAATCCACTAAGTCAAAATTGACCCCATAAATGATTTCTCGCTCTTGCTCCTATAAAATTAAACAGGTAGCAGAGGAGGAAGCGGGGGGGGGGGGGGGGGGAGCGTTACTTTTGATGTACAAAGTAGCTATTATAATTCTACATTCAAGATATTTAGAGTAAAACATTTAAACTGGGGTTTAAATCATTTAACTTACAAGTACAGGCAGCACTGTGGTTAGCACTGATGCTTCACAGCGCCAGAGACCCAGGTTCAATTCCAGCCTCGGGTCAGTGTCTGTGTGGAGTTTGCACTTTCTCCCAGTGTCTGCTTGGGTTTCCTCCAGGTGCTCCAGTTTCCTCCCACACTCCAAAGGTGTGCGGGTTAGGTCGATTGGCCATGCCAAATTGACCCTAGTGCCAAGGGGATTAGCAGGGTAAATGTGTGGATTTACAGGAATAGGGTCTGGGTGGAATGTAGTTGGTACAGACTCGATGGGCCTCCTTCTGTACTATAGGGATTCTATGAAGTCATAATAATCAATATCGGGCTGGAATTGCAAGGTTTGGGGGTGAAGAGATTGAAAATGTTTGACAGCAAACTATCAACTTCATCATCGTTACTGCTCTGAAACTGACTGCAACTTCAAGATACAAATGCAAAATACTGCCGATACTGGGGAATCAGAAATAAAAACGGAAAAATACTGGTAATACTCAACATGTCCGACAGTAGCTGTGGAGAGAAATACAGTCTTAATGTTTCAGTTCTATGACCTTTGATCAGAATTTCAATATTGCAAGTTCAGGACGTTGGGCATGCAGAGATTAGCGTGGAAACCCTGAAGTTGCAGTCAGTCACTTAAGGCTCTTCAACAGACTGCACTGTGGAACCCTCCCTAACCTCCCAACCAGCAATCACAAAATCAGCAAGAATTTCAATTTTCTCACGCCGTTTGATACCCCCGTAAAAGTCACACCTTGTTCAATCAGGTGTAACTTGGTTTCTGAATGCCTATTTGACCAATAGAATTTAACGAACAACAGAACGGCCCTAATAAAAGGGTCCATTCTGCATGGGGAGGGAAGATTCCTGGCCAAAGGAGTGGGTGCAGAGGTAAAGGAAGAAGGATTCCAGATAATTCCAATTTATCGTGAAATTGAAATAAATATGCATGTTTTTTGTAATAATTCAAATAAATGACCCCAAAAGGCATCAGAAAAACACTTACTTGTGAATACCATTCTGCTAGATTCTCTTCTTTTTTAGCTTCTATACCCAATCTACAAACAAAACCGTATCATTTAAAATTACGAAATAAAAACATATACTTAACTGAACAAACTCCATATTTTATATTTCTAGTTTTGCATAAAAGTAGGAAACAGATTTTATTTCTCATTTATAGTAATTCACCACCATGTTGACATTTGGACTACACAGGATGAATTATCCCAGTGTCAAATCTATACCTTTATGGTATTCATGCATGTTACTAAAATTTTGTAAAAACATCCAGACTCTAGCAAAGGAAATGGCAGACAGTATAGGTCCCTCTCCCCCAGGGTCCAAACTCACCTTTATGCCCCCAGGGGATCCCCATGGCAGGTTCACATCCAGATGAACCTGTTGTAAACCATGTGAAAATACGGTGGGCAATATACATTGCGCAGGCCTGTGGGCATGTCAAATATATTAAAACACGTTTATATCAGGTTCACGCCAACTGAAATACGTCGCTGACGAGGGGCGGCAGAAATCTGAAGTCAGAATCTTTCCGGCAAGATTCGCAGCCACTGGATATTGAGCCCCTGCCGCTGGTCCCATGGACGGCGAACACGGGCTCAAGTTCCCACCCAATGAGCTACAACAGTATAATTTTGTTCCACTCCCGAACCCAAGCACCAGCCAGTCGAACGACAGAAACGTACTTCTCTTCTGGTGTCAATGTAGGCATGACGAAGTTATTTTGAGCAGCTCCATTTTAATTTATGGGATCATACAGCACAGAAGGCGGCCACTCAACTCATCATGCTTGCTATCCAATTAGTGACCAGTGGTGCTCCGCAGGGCTCTGTACTGGGACCTCTGCGATTTGTGATATATATAAATGATTTGGAAGAAGGTGTAACTGGTGTAATCAGCAAGTTTGCGGATGACACGAAGATGGCTGGAATTGCGGATAGCGAAGAGCATTGTCGGGCAATACAGCAGGATATAGATAGGCTGGAAAATTGGGCGGAGAGGTGGCAGATGGAATTTAATCCGGATAAATGCAAAGTGATGCATTTTGGAAGAAATAATGTAGGGAGGAGTTATACAATAAATGGCAGAGTCATCAGGAGTATAGAAACACAGAGGGACCTAGGTGTGCAAGTCCACAAATCCTTGAAGGTGGCAACACAGGTGGAGAAGGTGGTGAAGAAGGCATATAGTATGCTTGCCTTTATAGGACGGGGTATAGAGTATAAAAGCTGGAGTCTGATGATGCAGCTGTATAGAACGCTGGTTAGGCCACATTTGGAGTACTGCGTCCAGTTCTGGTCGCCGCACTACCAGAAGGACGTGGAGGCATTGGAGAGAGTGCAGAGAAGGTTTACCAGGATGTTGCCTGGTATGGAGGGTCTTAGCTATGAGGAGAGATTGGGTAGACTGGGGTTGTTCTCCTTGGAAAGACGGAGAATGAGGGGAGATCTAATAGAGGTATACAAGATTATGAAGGGTATAGATAGGGTGAACAGTGGGAAGCCTTTTCCCAGGTCGGAGGTGACGATCACGAGGGGTCACGGGCTCAAGCTGAGAGGGGCGAAGTATAACTCAGACATCAGAGGGACGTTTTTTACACAGAGGGTGGTGGGGGCCTGGAATGCGCTGCCAAGTAGGGTGGTGGAGGCAGGCACGCTGACATCGTTTAAGACTTACCTGCATAGTCACATGAGCAGCCTGGGAATGGAGGGATACAAACGATTGGTCTAGTTGGACCAAGGAGCGGCACAGGCTTGGAGGGCCGAAGGGCCTGTTTCCTGTGCTGTACTGTTCTTTGTTCTTTGTTCTTTGTTCTATTCCACCTACTCTTTTCCCCATTGCCCTGCAAAAATTTAAAACTGTCACTGGTGCAGTAGAAGGTTCTCTCAGATGGTGGATTAGGTGCATTGTTGAGGCAGAGAAGAGAGAGCTTTGCTGTACACCAGGTATTTGCTATATCAGCCACTTTTACTAACGACTGGAAGTAAATTTAGTATATGCTTGCTCTTAAACACAGATGGCCCACATTTTCATGACGACAGTCAAGAAAATTACATTTATGAATCAGATTACAGAAATTAAACAAATCATTTAAAATATCAAACTTGTCAAACTATTATGCAAATATATTTCTCCCCACATCCTGTCTCTAACCAAGAAATGTATGGGCATTTAAAAATATATATATAATATGTTGATTGGCCATGCTCATTTGCCCCTTAGTGTCAGGCAGTTTAGCACAAATACGTGGGGTTACGGGGATAGGGCATGGGTGCGATTGTTGGCAGTCTGGGCTCGATGGGCCGAATGGTCCCCCTTCTGCATTGTAGGGATTCTATGAACTGATGCACCAAAAATTCAGGGTTTAACACAATTGGCATTTCCAGGGGAAAAGAAAAAGAATGAAATCCAGAATTCAAGCACAATATGGGACAGATTTTACAAGGCTGCGTTCCCAGTCTCTCCGACTGATCTGAGATATCCCCAGGCCGATGGGTGCGAATACCTGTTCAGCGAGATTTTTGGATTTGTGACTCGACATGAGCACAAATTAGAATTTAGACCCCAAATGTCTGGCCTCATCTCCAACTCCAACCTAGCGAAGCTCAACTTCGAGAAAGACAACCTTGCTGAATTTGTCTTAATGCTTACTTACCGGGTTTGTTTCTTCGGTCCCTGGCCTTCACCTGCGCCTCCATTGCTTGACCCCTTCTCCTGGTCTTTTGCTGCGTCTTTCTTGTGCCCCTCAGGTTTATTCTGCTTCTCAGATTTGTTCTGTTTCTCTTTTTTGTTTTTGTTCTCTCCTTCACTGCCTGCAGCCGGTTTATACTCCATTCCTGTTGAAGCTTTATACTGGCCCTTCAAATCAAGGAGCATGGCCACAGCAGCATCTATTACTGCCTAGAGAAATTAATAGAAGAATGCGGTTACAAGACAGAAAGCAAAACCAAATTTGGAATGTGAAACAAGTTAGTTAATTAAATTCCCACAGCATGAAAGTATAATGCACATTTAACTATAGGCATTCACTGGAATACCTAGTTTTACATTTGCTCAGGCTGGGGAAGAGAGACTTCTTTTATGCAGGATCACCAATTAATTGCAAAGTAAAACTCACTTTAATCTACTCAAAGCAGTACATTTCAGCCTCTGTCTGAGAATGGTAAAATCTGTCACTTTATCAGTGCTGACTCTAATTCACTAGGAACCAAGTTATCGAAGCGCTTGGATAAAAATAAAGTTCTCCACAACATGATAGAACAGTACAGCACAGGAAACAGGCCCTTCGGCCCTCCAAGCCTGTGCCGCTCCTTGGTCCAACTCGACCAATCGTTTGTATCCCTCCATTCCCAGGCTGCTCATGTGACTATCCAGGTAAGTCTTAAACGATGTCAGCGTGCCTGATACATGATACATGATACATAGAAAACTGGCCCGAAAAAGCAAGGGTACTAATGTTTTCATTTTATTTGCAAATTTTACTTCCTTCACAACCTCCAATGTCGAACAATGCTCACTCCGGTTTGAAAAAGGAAGGGTGGGCATTTTCTTGAAAATCTGACCTGAAATAGAGGGGCCACTAATTTTTCCACTGTTTTTTCCCTTCTTTGATAGAATCCGGAGCCATTACCTTAGAAGCTTTTTGTGCTTTAAGTTTGCGTACAGCTTCTCCTTGTTCTGCCACCTTGCTGTGCAGTGTTTTCTCATCAAGTCCTGAGGTTTCCGTAGATGGGATAATGGCTGGGATTGCTGGCTCTGCTGCAGCACTGGGTGGCTTCCCTGGTTTATACTCTTGTCCAGTCTTCTGTTTATAATCTGCTTTTAAGGCTAGGAGTGTTTTTACTGCTTCGTCTATCTTATCCTGCAAAGGAAAGCATAGCAAACATACAGCAAGACGCAAGACAACAGAAACAGGTGTAGACTGCAATGCAAAGGTTTCCTGGTGCTGAAACTCCAATAACACATCTTGTTTGCACCTTGTATTTTATTATAGTTACAAGAAGTAGAACCAATAATTGTAGTTCTTAGAAAATAAAAAAATTCATTTATAAAACTGCATGTCAAGAGGCCTTCCGGAACTTTCAGTACAATCACAAGTCACAGGAAAATAAAAACACAGCCCAAAATCAAAAAACAAAACATCAATGGTTTTCCCTCAAGTCGTAAGATCAAGAGGAGATATTCTCAAACAATGTCAGGATTCTGCTCCATTCTCAGTGCCTCTGACTGTAAAACAGTGCATATCAGCCTGCAGCAGAGCCTCTCTATCAAGTCTTGGCAGGCAAGTATGAGCCAACATGAACTAAGAAATGAGCAGCTTGAACAAAGAAAAACACAATTGCCTCCCTTTGTCCTTCAACAGCACTTGGCACCACACACCAAAAAAAAATACCCTTCAGTGAACCAATGTCTACATTAATAGAACATAATGACAAAAGGAATACAGGCCAGAGTAGGTCATATGGTCAAATCAAGTCTGCTCCACAATTCAATAGTAGTCAAACTTGTACGTTAACTCCACTTTCCCATCTTTTCCCAAATTCCTGGATTCCCTTGGTGCCCAGAAGTCCATTGATCGCAGGTCTTAAACATACTAAACAACTGAGCACCGGTAGAGAATTCCAAAGATTCACATCACTCAAGTAAAGAAATTTCTTCTCATCTCTGTACTAAATGGCTTAACCCAGATTGAAGAGTCCCTTGGACTCTTCAGTCGAGGGAAGATGGGGAGGGGCGGGGGGGGGGGGGGGGGGGTGGAAGAAGAGTCAGGGGGTGATTGAGGCTGGCCCCAAAACCCATCCACAATCTACAAGGCACAAGTCAGGAGTGTGATGGAATGCTCTCCACTTGCTTGGATGAGCGCAATTCCAACAGCACTCAAGAAGCTTGACACCATCCAAGACAAAGGAACCCACTTGATTGGCACTCCATCCACAAACATTCACTTCCTCCACCATCGACGCAAATTTGCAGCAGCGTGTACCAGCTACAAGACGCACTGCAGGAACTCACCAAGGCTACTTAGACAGCATATTCCAAACACACGAGCGCTACCATCTAGAAGAACAAGGACAGCAAACACATGGCAACACCACCACCTGGAGCTTCCCTTCAAGCCACTCACTATCCCGACTTGGTAATACATTGCCATTCCTTTAGTCACTCGGTTAAAATCTTAGAACTTAGTCACAGGTGAGGTGCCTGAAGATTGGAGGGTGGGAAATGTTGTGCCTTTGTTTAAAAAGGGTGCAGGGAAAAGCCTGGGAACTACAGGCCAGTGAGCCTCACATCTGTAGTGGGTAAGTCGTTGGAAGGTATTTTGAGAGACAGATCTACAGGCATTTAGAGACGCAAGAACTGATTAGGGACAGTCAGCATGGCTTTGTGAATGGAAAATCATGTCTCACAAGTTTGATTGAGCTTTTTGAAGGGGTAACCAAGAAGGTAGATGAAGGCAGGGCAGTTGATGTTGTCTACATGAACTTTAGCAAGGCCTTTGACAAAGTACCATATGGTAGGTTGTTGCATAAGGTTAAATCTCACAGGATCCAGGGCGAGGTATCTAAATGGATACAAAATTGGCTTGATGACAGAAGCCAGAGGGTGGTTGTAGAGGGATGTTTTTCAAACTGGAGGCCTGTGACCAGCAGTGTACCTCAGGGGTCAGTACTGGGTCCACTGTTATTTGTCATTTATATTAATGATTTGGATGAGAATATAGGAGACATGGTTAGCAAGTTTGCAGATGACACTAAGATTGGTGACATAGTGGACAGTGAAGAAAGTTATCTCCAATTGCAACGGGATCTTGATCAGTTGAGCCAGCGGGCTGACGAATGGCAGATGGAGTTTAATTTAGATAAATGCGAGGTTATGCACTTTGGTAGATTGAACCAGGGCAGGACGTACTCAGTTAATGGTCGGGCGTTGGGGAGAGTTACAGAACAAAGAGATCTAGGGGTACATGTTCATAGCTCCTTGAAAGTGAAGTCACAGGTGGACAGAGTGGTGAAGGAGGCATTCGGCATGCTTGGTTTCATTGGTCAGAACATTGAATACAGGAGTTGGGATGTTTTGTTGAACTTGTACAAGACATTGGTACGGCCACACTTGGAATACTGTGTACAGTTCTGGTCACCCTATTATAGAAAGGATATTATTAAACTAGAAAGAGTGCAGAAAAGATTTACTAGGATGCTACCGGGACTTGATGGATTGAGTTATAAGGCAGAGGCTGGATAGACTGGGACTTTTTTCTCTGGAGCATAGAAGGCTGAGGGGTGACCTTATAGAGGTCTATAAAATAATGAGGGGCATAGATCAGCTAGATAGTCAATATATTTTCCCAAAGATAGGGGAGTCTAAAACTAGAGGGCGTAGGTTTATGGTGAGAGGGGAGAGAAACAAGTGTCCAGAGGAGCAATTTTTTTTACACAGAGGGTGGTGAGTGTCTGGAACAAGCTGCCAGAGGTAGTAGTAGAGACGGGTACAAAATGGGTATAGAGGGATATGGGCCAAATGCGGGCAATTGGGATTGGCTTAGGGGTTTAAAAAAAAAAGAGCAGCATGGACAAGTTGGGCCGAAGGGCCTGTTTCCATGCTGTAAACCTCTATGACTCTAACTCCCTCCCTAACAGCAGTATAGGTGTACCTACATCACAAGGTACGCAGTGCTTCAAGAAGGGAGCTCACCACTACCTTCTCAAGGGCAATTAGGAATGGACGATAAATGCTGGCCTAGCTAGCAACATCCATGTGCAATGAATTAATAAAAAAAGTTATATTTCATGTTTCTGGGGCACTGTATTTGATAGTGCTAATCTCTTGCTTTTTACATACTTTGTAAGATGTTTTACAATTTGTTTTTACATTTCTAGTTAGATTACTCTCATATTCCATGTTCTCGCTTAATCACTTTCATGGTCATCCATGGCTGATTTTTAAAACATTCTGAATCTCCTGACTTACTACTGCTTTGGGAAGGATCATTAGCCTCTTTTAAGCTTCATTTCTCCAGTTAGCCATGGTTGTATCACTTTTCCAGTGGGAGTTTTATTCCTCAAGGGAGTGTATTTTCATTGAGAAATATGAATTATTGCTTTAAATGTATTTAGTGATTCACCATCATTGTACTAAATTGCCCTAAAGAGTCAAATATAATACAAGTGAATGTTTTAGCAGCCAGAAACTTAAAGGAAAGTGGAGGACTGCTTTCAATAGCTCTACATACACCCTTAACTGGCATGCTGGGTGAACTTGTCGAATTAAAACTCAATCCCAAGAACGAAGAGCCATCATTTTTTTCTGAAAGTGAAAAGGGAAGGTTGCACAAAACGTCTGTTCCCAAGTTGAGTAGCGGAATGGTGATACATAAATAGTATTATTTTTAAGGATTTAGAAATGACCAAAGAAAATACCTTTGGAGCTTTATCTGCTTTGAGCTTTCGAACTACTTCTCCTTGTTGATATATCTTGTCATACAGAACTTTGCCAATAGTTGAGTCTGAGGTCTTGGATACAGGGACAGGACTAGAAGTAGATGTTGGTGGCTTTCCAGGCTTGTATTCAATACCACTCTGTTGCTTATATTCTGCCTTCAAACTCAAAAGTCCTTTTACTGCCGCATCCACCTCTTCTTTGGATGCTTTCTTTGCCTTCAATTCACGCACAACTTCGCCTTGTTGAGCTACTTTGTTGTAAAGTGCAGCAAGGTCAGGAGTGTCACATGTTGGAGCAGGGGAAACAGCAGCAGGTGATACAGCTGTAGGTACAGAGTCAGCTTTAGTCTAGAAAATAAAAATGACATATTTTAAACAAAATAAGTCAAATTGCAAACCTTCATTTAGTTACTTTAGTTTAATGAAGCCATGTATTGTAAATAATCATGTGTTAAAAGGCAGCAGAAAACCAAATTTGAATATGTGCTAATTACAAAAAGGTAAGACCACTTTTTATGATTTGCAATCCAGTCATCTAAATTAGCAGAAATACAAGGTATCCTTTTACTTTGATGCCCCACCCATATAGAAGTCAGTCTAACAAAAAGGAGCACATTTATCTAATGGACCTAACACAGATTCACCACAGCAGTTTTCATGCTATAGTGCTTCCGTATATTGACACTAGCAGCTTTGAGAAAACCAGACTTGCACAGAAATTAAGGATGAAGATCTCAATTTATGGAATCAGTTCCATCTCCCCCTCCCATCCTACCGCACAAACATTCAGAAAAAACAGACTTGGCAAAGGTTGTTGAATAACTAGGATTTTTTCCGGAAGAAGAGCGTTTGGACAATTATTTTTGTCCTAAAGCACTGCTAGATATCACAGATATTGTAATCGGTCTTAGAAATAAATTTAAGTTTGCAGATGCTCAGTTACATTTGAAAAGCCATTCTTACCTGTTTAACTGCATCATGTTTACTCTTCTCCTTGGAACCAGAGGTCGGCATTTCCTTGGTATGACCATCAGGGATGTAGATCAGAACACAAGGAGACTCTTTGCAACTGTATGGACTAAAGCAAGACCAGAGATACATGGCTGGTGTAACTATAAGTTCTAAAAAATGGATTTAGCTCATTCAAGTATGGCAATAACATTGTAACATTTGTACTTCAAGTGCTCCAGAGTTTGAAAATCAAGGCAACACCTCATACAAATGTCTAAACGTTTACCAACATCAATATGGTAGATTACTATTTCAACAAATGATATGCCGCGTTCTAGAGACCTTTATCACTTTCACATGAAAAATATGGTGAACAGAGCTTAAAGCGAGTATTTGCAATGATTATTCCCTAGCAGTTGATAAAAGTTCAAAATCTAATTCAAACCTCTTACTGTAAGAGCCTTTAAACCGGAAATAACACTAGCTACATGGTTAATGGAATGTATAGTCACTGAGTTTTCTTTCCGTCAAATACTCTTCTTCTATAATGTGATTGATCAGAATTGCTCACCTAACTGGTTCATATGGTTGATCACAGATAAAGAAACCTCTTCTTTGTAGCTGGATGATGTCTCCTTTTTTCAGGTCTTTTAGACATGGGTCACCAAGCATTAGTTCTTCTTGCTGAAAAAGAAAGTATTTTCTCCCCATTTAAATCATTCAAACCATTCCCAATGTTAAACTATAACAAAAAAAAACAAGATTTAAAGCCACTCAAAAAGCCAATAATAACCAAGTCACTCAAACAAAAAGATGCATCACCTATTCTTGGAGCAATTTTTACTCAAGTCGATAAGTGATCACATTTGCACATGAAACATATGCACATTATTCCAAGTTCAAAGTTACAGAATCCACTCTTCTGGGTTCTTGATGCAGTAATCCCATTATTGTGGACAAAAAAGTTATTCCTCCAAGGACTTTTTATAATGGGAGCAGTTATCAAAATTGCAAACACCATTTGAATTTTATCCAGCGATAAATGAAGTGCAATTCAAAATTCAAGAAATCGAATGATCCACAATAATATTAATACATTGTCACCACAGGGAGAATATGAAATAGAAATTTCTATTTTGAATCAGAACTGTTCAACCACACTGCAGAAAAATTAGGGCGTACACATTTGGGTTTAAGTTTTGTACTAATGTAGCCAGTAGACAATTTTAAATCTGGTTCAAAATCCTATCAATGAGATCGTATAGTCTTTGGAAGACTTAGTTAATCAGCAATTAAATTTGCTTTCACATTTTACACACAATGAAATGCCTACAAACTCTCATTTAAAAGGAAGCTCTTATTAAGAGATGTGAATGCTGTTATAATGGCCCCTTAATTCCTAGCTTCACAATTTTAACAAAATATTAATTTAATAAAATAATTTCTATTGACATTTTGCCTTGCAACTTCCAAGTTAACCAGAACTAGGTGTTCATTACAAATAATACCTTGCTGTTTCGATTTACATGATCCTTGAAATCTTCATCCTTGCCGATGACAGGTTTACTGATTAGATGTTCATAATAGACACATACTGTGGGAACCAATGGAGCTTGTGGATTCTCAGTTAACCATGTTATCTTTGTTGTCTTCTTATAATCCTTGTTATCCAGATTTAATTTTCCCTCAAGTGATGTAATCTTTCCTTCGGAATTTCTACAAATAAAAATTTGCATTATTAAATCTGTCACATCATTCGGTGCCTTCAAAAGAACAGGAAGTCAGATTCTATGGGATAAAGCAGGAAACTTCATTATAATAATTTTCTCACCTGTTAATTTTAGCAATGTTAATGTTACCCCAATTGATGAAAGTAACCATTTCTCCCTCTGCAAAAGTTTCTGCATCTGCTCCGTCAATTAGTACTTTGGGTCCGTACCATACAGGCTTCAGCCCTACATCTGGATTCTGGCAAAAAGAGTGGATTAAAACAATAACACTCAGTCCAGGGGGGAATAAACAAAGGAGGTGCATTTATATCATAGTTTGTCATTTCTATACATCTAAGAAACCCTGTTTAACCGTGTATATTTCTTCTTTGTAGATGTAGTATGGATATTATAGATCAAACCTGTTCCTGCAAACTAATTCAAAACTGAACACTACCAATCCTAATTTAAGTAAAAGGTAGAGATAAAGTTGCCATAATCTCAGATGGCCACAGACTGCTCTCTCCTTTGAGGGGGAGAGCTGACTGGTGGTGATTTATCCTGAGGATCACCACACCTCAAGTGAGGAGCAAGGTTGAGAAGACGGACCATCATGAATAACCTCAGCTGTTGCAGGAATTGAACCTCTGCTGTTGGCATCACTCACCAGCCATCCAGCCAACTAAGCTAACCGATGAAATAGCAGTGCAAACAGATGTATGTTTTAAGATCTTGTAAGCCTTGGATTTCTTCAACATATTCCCAGAGTACAAGAGATACAAATGTGTATCCACAACATCCTTACTTCACATTTTTATAGCTGGATTTTAAAATGACCCAACAGAGATCTAGCTCCGAAACCTGGTTTCAAATCTAAAACATACGACTGAAACAATAGTCTCCCTGAGGTCCATAGATTCTGTTTGAAATGATCGAGTTAAAATAATTTCAATACAGTTGTTGGTGACCTTGGCCCACAACAAATGCATGTATTAATGGATTGTTTTACCCAACGGCCACATTTGGCTAGTTTAAAAAAATATGCTTGAAAATGACACTGGCTTCCCAAAAATTAGAATTCCTTAACTGATAACAACTTTCCATCATTCTCAACAGCACTGGAAACATTTAACAGTTATACTTATGAAACGTTATGGGCATTTAAAACTGGATATCAGATGTAGCTTCATTCATAAGGCAGACAGTTAATCTCAAGTAGATATATTTAATCACATTAACCTGGCAATGGCAACAGCTACATAGAATACTGGCTGATAAAATTGTGCAGAGAAACCTTTTGTTCTATAACAATTTCTCATACTAAGAACTTTTAAACAATTTGAAAAATGCATGTCAACTAAGAATGAGAGCTTAAATACATTTTTCTAAGTGCCAGTTAGTTCTAACTTCATCACTAACACAACTGCAGGCTCCTTTTTAAAAAGAACTAAATATCTTCCAATCCTACAGTTACCATACAGGGGATGGAGAGGGCGGGGGGGGGGGGAATTGTACACAAACCAGACTTTTATCCTGCACCTGCTTTTTCTTCAGTTACTTTCTCATTTAAACATTCTTCATGTTCAATTAAGTGGATTGTATATTACATTTTCCCACCCTCCAATTTTTAAACTTTAGTACCTTGGGATGCTTGGCCACATCTTTCATCTCTTCCTTGGCCCCTGGCAGATTCACGGGCACTACATCATTCTGCAATAATGCTGTATATCGAGGTGCCACTGGATCGATAACCTAAAGTAAATAAGATTGGTCATTTTATTTGTATAATTATGAAATCATGTTCCATTCTCATCTACATGCAATATCCGAAATGGGGGTATATTGAATTGTTTAGCTTGCTGCAACTAACAATTAGACATAATTAAATAGAGACCATTTGAAAACTGGGAATTATCTGAAAAGAAGTCCGTTATTATTTTCCAGAACACTATACGCAGAGTTTAAATGGATTTTCACAGTCTTATTCAATTAAAAAGGCCAATTAAAATTTTACGTATCTTTATTATTTGCAGTTAACTGCAACAACGTAAACAATCCTTTGCGTGAGGCAAAAGTTTAAAAATTAAGAAAAGCCATGCCTTTTGAATTGATGACAGAAAAAAAATCATGTTACAAAGGCACAAAGTGTGGCATTGAAGTACAAACAAATGGGAAAGTTCACAAGAAATTAGCTCAAGATGTCAAATTCAAATGGTTTAGATTAAGACCCCAGCCAAGCAGCCAAAGTCCTAGAATGGGATTTCTGCACTCAATTAATTAAATGATAGAGTTTCACTTGCTATCTGTGTTGCCAATTTCATTGAATTAGTTTCAGGATTGTAAACTCCACTGTGCTCCTTTTCTGGTTAGAAAATTACATGTCTAAGTCATGTAGTACTGTACATTAGACAGCATTTGGTGTTGTTTTGTTGTATAAAATTTATTGTAGTTTATATTTGGTAGAATTTTTATAGTATGCTGTATTAAACATAAGAGAACACAAAGCACAATGACAGACAGGTATCTAAATGGTCTTTTAAAAAAACATTAGCTGATTTTTGAGACCCAAAGTAAAATATGAAAGCTCAAATATACAGGAGCACAGGAACTTTGCTGCTCAGCAATCAATACACTTCCACTCAGATTTGCCATGGAAAAATACTGTTTCTACTAGTGGAACAAGACTGAAAGAAAAAACTTTTAAAATGCTGCTCCAAATATAGAGAGCAATAATTGCCTCCCCATAAAACTACTCATCCGTGCAAATTCTCTACAGTCGTGTTGCTGTCAAAATGTGCAGAAAACCATACCAGCTAAACCACACAATCACAGAAGTAGTTCAAAAGGTGGCTGGCTTTGAACACACCTTGAACTTTGAAGCATTGTTGCCATGCTATTCAAGCTGTGAAATACTCTAATCAAAGCAGAAAATTGTTAAGTAATACCTTGTTACAGTTAGCTTGCAGCTTGAAAGAAGCAGAAAATGTAATGCATAATGTGTTTAGTTCATTAAATTTGCACAATTTTTGGGTTACAAAATATTTTCAAGTTTTTTTCTTTTCGTGCTATTATTCCAACCTCAAAGTCAACATTTTTTAATCCAAAACTGGATTTCTCATACAGTTTAAAGCATCAGAAAAAAAAAATATTTGTCACCATGTAACCAGTCACAAGAACATTCCATTTTCTTCAGTGAACTGTAATTTGTATATACTCAGACTTCAACAAAGTGCAATACACAGGAATGTTACTCAACAGATAAGAACGAGGTGCAGAAATGCTGATTAGTTCATAGTTACCTTTTTGTTAAAAGACCAGAGTTTGTCCCACTCCATGTTTACAACAGATCTTGAGCCACCCTGCATCACAAAATGTAAACAACT
The DNA here is from genome assembly GCF_964213995.1 of Mustelus asterias. Classification (NCBI taxonomy): domain Eukaryota; kingdom Metazoa; phylum Chordata; class Chondrichthyes; order Carcharhiniformes; family Triakidae; genus Mustelus; species Mustelus asterias. The sequence continues at coordinate 35,234,431 of NC_135815.1, read as the reverse complement.
TTTAAACAGGACAAAAACAGCAATAGACCTTTATAAATATATCTTACAAACAAATTGTGATTTATATTACAGTATATGATTTAGAATAAAATGAGTTTCGGAAGGCAATGGTGCGGTGGGGAGAAGAGACGGACCACTTACACCAATGCAAAACATGTGTTACTATGGATCTATGGTGAAAAGCATCATCTAGCTCACATTTAACTCACTTGAGCAGCAATAAACTGTTTCAATCCCTCAACAGTCATCCCTCTCCGCAGGACTCCACGCACTGTTGGAAAGCGAGGATCATCCCTAAACGCAAAATTGTGGACAAAGAAATTAATAAAACAAAAGTGATTGCGAAAAGAGACAATGCCACTCCATAATTAAATCAGATATTTTTTGTTTAAACCATTACATTAGCTAATTCAAAAAACAAAAGTCAAGTTTACAGATTTAGTGCAAAAGTACCATCCATCCACAAGTCCTTCATTGACAAACCACGTCAGCTTCCTCTTTGATAGCACAGTGTTATTTAGGTTAAGGCGGCTGTACTCCCAAATATAAGGTTTTCGAATCTCCAGAGCATCAATAATCCAGTAATATTGCTCATCTCGGTCATGGTACTCTGTTGTCCTAAGTGCATGCGTGACACCTTCAATGCTGTCCACTATAGGACATGCAAAGTCATACGTTGGGTAAGCTCTGCAGGAAGAGGAAATAAATGGAAATCCATATAAATATAAACTTTCTATATCTCCATATTGAATTTGATTCACCACTTATTTATTCAGACTTTAATCCAATCAAATTCTCTTTGGAGTATCTTGGCAACCTCTTTGGGATGTATGAGATGGTACAGTGTACTGAACGTGGAACCAAAATTGCAATCCTTTGGTTATAACCAGTGCAAAAATCAATTGCAAGATATCAAGCTTTTCCTCAGTTTAAAATATCTGAATAGCTACAGTTTCTCTCATAACCCAATCAATATAACTGCTCTCCAATTTTCACTCTTTACCAAGCTAACACAATTCAAAATAAAGAACATGGCAAAAAATGCCACCATAATAATTCAAATTGTGTAGATTTGCTACGTCACATAAATAGCAAGGGAGCAAATAACTGGTCTGCCAGCACACACACAGAAGAAATACGCCTAATCTATATATAACTCAACTTTTCGTGAACTACATGAGTTTTCATACAACTCTCAATACAAATATGAAACAAATATTCTGCAATTTCACCACAGACCAGCACACCACCAGGGAGAAGCCTCAGTTTACATGTGAAGTTCCCAAGATCATTCTAAGGAGAAATGATGCATCTTAGACAGCAACTTCCAGATTTAAATATCCGACTATGCTTGCCTGAAGTCACAGAGATGCTTTTTTAAAAATTCATTCGTGGGACATGGGCATCGCTGGCTGGCTAGCATTTACTGCCCATCCCTAGTTATCCTCGGAGGGCAGTTGAGTCAACCACATCACTGTGGCTCTGGAGTCATATGTAAGCCAGACCAGGTAAGGATGGCAGATTTCCTTCCCTAAAGGACATGAGTGAACCAGATCGGTTTTTCCGACAATTGACAATGGTTTAATGGCCATCAGTAGATTCTTAATTCCAGATTTTTTTTATTGAATTCAAATTCCACCATCTGCCGTGGTGGGTTTCGAACCTGGGTCCCTAGCGCATTAGCTGAGTTTCTGGATTAATAGTCTAGCGATAATACCACGAGGCCATCGCCTTCCCGCTAAATATTTCCTTGACCTCTACTTGTCCAGGTTCTAAATATTAGCTTTCTTATTGCCTGATGGATGCTGAAGAAGTTAGATCAGGCACAACTTGATCGTATAGACTGCGGTGTTAACAATTTCACACTTCAATATAAAAGTCTTAATATGTAGTTAGCAGCATTGCTATGATTGTAGGCTGCTGAGGAGCTGAAATGGAGGCCCCATGGTGCAATAATAGGTAGTAGGTATGCACCTTCAGTAGATCTACATCAATGCTGGGCTGAACGCATCTGCATATGCCTCCTGACACCACGGCAGTGTTGAGGCCCAATTACAGGGGTCTGATTTTTTTTTTTAAAATACTTAAAATTCCAAACAAGTTTTATATTCTAGGATGATATTTGCAGAACCTAAACATGACTGATATACTTCACTTGTATTTGAGGCCCGTGCGAGGATGTGGCATGTTCTTGCATCTGTAGACTGTGGGATCCCTAAGACAACCATTATTGGAGGCCATGTCAATCTTTGCTCGTAAACAGCAGGTTTGTCCATACGTCGTTCCAGTCTTCATCCCTTCCCACATTTGCAGGTTCTGCTGTACAGCTGCAGAAAATATATTGCATGCAGGGTCAAACATTAGGAATTTAAATCTATGAAGTTTAATATTAAAGAACTCACAATTAAATAAAATAGAAATTCTTCCTTCATTATCATCTCCAAGCTTTTTCATTTAAATACCACCAGAGAATGCATGAGCACTACAAGGTATAATAGCAAGTTGATTCTGGCAGGGTTTCAGGTATTCCACCATGCAGGCATGTCACTTTGCATCTCTTACCAATCTAGAATGCACTTAAATTCTCTCGAGGAAAATATTTGCTTAACGAACATCACCTCATGTTATTTTGGTGCTATTTTTTAAACATTGCTGACAATTCAGAAGAAAAGCTATTAAGCAAAAGGAGTAACTATTAAAGTTTTAAAGTTTATTTATTGGTGTCACAAACAGGCTTACATTAAACACTACAATGAAGTTACTATGAAAATTCCCTAGTAGCCACATTCTGGCACCTGTTTGGTTACACTGATGGAGAATTTAGCACAGCCAAAGTACCTCACCAGCACGTCTTTCGGACTGTGGGAGGAAATCGGAGCACCCGGAGGAAACACACACACAGACACGGGGAGAATGTGCAAACTCCACACAGACAGTGACCTAAGCCGGGAATCGAACCTGGGACCCTGGCGCTGTGAGGCAGCAGTGCTAACCACTGAGCCACCCATAAGAAAGGGCTTTGCATTGGCCGGGAATCAAACCCTGGTCTCCCGCATGGCAGGTAAGAATTCTACCACTGAACTACCAATGCACACAGCATTGTGTGGTATGGAGCCAGGCGCATCTCAAAATTCCCAGCTTTGATCTCAGCCCTGCGCATAATTAGGCAATTGTAGCGCTATGCGTCTCATAGCCACCAGGGCAAATCAAAATTCTTATTCACGAATGCTGTTCAACAACTTTTATCAGAAACTGTAGAGGAAGTGAAGGGATGACAAAATGGAGCTCAAACATGTCTTCTGCAGTCAAGAAACTTAAGCACACAAAACAAGTAGTCTTAAAGGCAAAGTGTGGGAACCATACCATAGCATGAATCATTTTAGGACCTGTAGGACAGGTGAGAAGAGTGAGTAAAGGTTTGATAGCTGTTAATCAAGAATATCACCAAGCAGAATTTTAATGGCACTCACAGTTCGCCCTGTGTTTAGACTCAATCCTGTGTTCCCGTTCTAGTTTCATTTGATCTGGAGGTGTGTCATCTGCGTAAGCTTTTCCATCTCTAATCATTTTATCAGCATATTGCATTATAATATTAAAGTGATCTGAAGTGTAGGTGAATTGATCAGGTTTGATCTGTAGCATTGAAACATCTTCCAGTATAACCTACAGAAAGCAGTGAATGTTAATACAATTCAACTCCTTGTAAAAATGCAACGCAACAAGCTCCAACTTAATTTGAATACAGGTTGAGAAAAATCCTAGATTACTCATTTCTCTAGAAATCCGTGATTTGAAAGGCTTATACATTATATTGCTCAGTAAAGTTTCAAAGAAGGTTATAAGGCTTTCAAGTTCCTCAGTTATTTGAGGGAGATTAAAGCTAGAATGGGGTAATATAGGAGGTTTTCTGCCAATATATAATACAACATTTTTGACATTCAAGATGCAGCACAGTCTACTATTTTATGCTCTTAATCTAGAATGATCAAACAATAATTAGCAACCAATTTGAGTGGCAGAATTTACAGTTTCAATGGACTTTGACCAATTATTCATCCTGGACCTTTTCCATGTTGTGATCTGTCAGACATAATTTTGGGTGGGGGCGTGAGATTTTAGCTCACTTAGCAATGTGTTATCTGTAACAATGGTAAATAATCTAAACTATCTAAAAGGCTATCTCATCTAGTATGACTTCAAAATATAGAACCTATTAAATCCAGAAAAATTCACTTTAAACTAATTCAAATTATCTGAATACTAAATAAACAATTTTCATGTTCAACTGACTTTGCTGTTTGTAATATGATTTGGAGGAAAATGTAACCGGATTGATTAGTAAGTTTGCAGGCAACACAAAAGTTTGTGGATTTGCGGATAGCGATGAGGACCATCAGAGGATACAGCAGGATATAGATCAGTTGGAGACTTGGGCGGAGAGATGACAGATGGAGTTTAAAGTGAGGTAATGCATTTTGGAAGGTCTAATACAGATAGGAAATATACAGTAAATGGCAGAACCCTTAAGAGTATTGATAGGCAAAGGGATCTGGGTGCACAGGTCACTGAAAGTGGCAATGCAGGTGGAGAAGGTAGTCAAGAAGGCATAAGGCAAGCTTGCCTTCATCGGCCGGGGTACTGAGTTTAAAAATTGGCAAGTCATGTTGCAGCTTTATAGAACCTTAGTTAGGCCGCACTTGGAATATAGTGTTCAATCCTGGTCGCCACACTACCAGAAGGATGTGGAGGTTTAGACGAGGGTACAGAAAAGATTTACCAGGATGTTGCCTGGTATGGAGGGCATTTGCTATGAGGAGAGATTGGAGAAACTTGGTTTGTTCTCACTGAAGCGACGGAGGTTGAGGGGAGACCTGATAGAAATCTACAAGATTATGAGAGGCATAGAGGTTTACAGCGTGGAAACAGGCCCTTCAACCTAACTTGTCCATGCCGCCCTTTTTTTTTTAAAACCACTAAGCTAATCCCAATTGCCCACATTTGGCCCATATCCCTCTATACCCATCTTACCCATGTAACTATCTAAATGCTTTTTAAAATTGTATCCGCCTCTACTACTACCTCTGGCAGCTTGTTCCAGACACTCACCACCCTCTGAAAAACATGCCCCTCTGGGCACTTTTATATCTCTCCCCTCTCATCTTAAACCTATGCCCTCTAGTTTTAGACTCCCCTATCTTTGGGAAAAGATATTGACTATCGAGCTGATCTACGCCCCTCATTATTTTATAGACCTCTATAATATCACCCCTCAGCCTCCTACGCTCCAGAGAAAAAAGTCCCAGTCTATCCAGCCTCTCCTTATAACTCAATCCATCAAGTCCCGGTAGCATCCTAGTAAATCTTTTCTGCACTCTTTCTAGTTTAATAATATCCTTTCTATAATAGGGTGACCAGAACTGCACACAGTATTCCAAGTGTGGCCTTACCAGTGTCTTGTACAACTTCAACAAGACATTCCAACTCCTGTATTCAATGTGCTGACCGATTAAACCAAGCATACCGAATGCCTTCTTCACCACTCTGTCCACCTGTGACTTCACTTTCAAGGAGCTATGATCTCTTTGTTCTGTAACTCTCCCCAACGCCCTACCATTAACTGAGTAAGTCCTGTCCTGGTTCAATCTACCAAAATGCATCACCTCGCATTTGCCTAAATTAAACTCCATCTGCCATTCGTCAGCCCACTGGCCCAATTGATCAAGATCCCATTGCGATTGGAGATAACTTTCTTCACTGTCCACTATGCCACGAATTTCCTCTTAAAAGGAGGAAAACAAGGCTGTGGGGTTTAGAGTCCCAGATAACGGAAAACATGCTCATCAATGATGAAGTGATTAAATCTGGCACACTCCAGAGGACAGAATTAGAGGAACATTGGTATTTCAACAAGTGTGGAGTTTGGGAAGTTTAGAAACACTTAATGAAGAAGCCAGGGCAGACAAATATACAAGCAAGGATGGGGATTTTAAAATTGAGGCATGCTTAAACAGGAACCAATCTAAGTCACTGAGCCCAGGGGTCTGGGTGATAGGCAAACGTGCAAGATGGACAGAGTGGATAGTCAGAAGCTTTTTCCCAGGGTGGAAGAGTCAATTACAAGGGGGCATAGGTTTAAGGTGCGAGGAGCAAGGTTTAAAGGAGATGTACGAGGCAGATCTTTTACACAGAGAGTAGTGGGTGCCTGGAACTCGTTGTCGGGGGTGGTAGTGGAAGCGGATACAGTAGTGACATTTAAGGGGCATCTTGACAAGTACATGAATAGGATGGGATTAGAGGGATACAGCCCCCGGGAGGGTAGGGGGTTTTAGTTAAGTTGGGTAGCATGGTCGGTGCAGGCTTGGAGGGCCGAAGGGCCTGTTCCTGTGCTGTAATTTTCTTTGTTCTTTGACTATTTGATTGCCAAAATGAATGATCATCAGTTATACCGAGGCATAGATATGCTTATTAAATGCATTTCAATAACAACCTTCTCAAAGTCTTCTTTTTCCTTTTCCGGATTGGTGTCATCAAACCTCATGATGAGTTTCCCCTTAAAGCTCACTTGATAATGTTGATTCAGGAGTGCAGCCTTGGCATGTCCAATGTGTAAATAACTGAAAGGAAATTAAACAAATAAATGCACTTCAATAACAGTACTGCATTTTTTTTTAAAAACTCAGATACTATACCACAACATGTATAATTCAAAAAAAAACTTGATTTAATTTGTATTTAGATGGCCAAGTAGCAAAAAAAAAAACAAGTCAAGTGCTTTACCAAAATTCAATCAGCCAGAAATGAAAGCTATGGCAAAGATAGAATTACTTGGAATATAGTGTGGGAAAACAGGTTTCGGTTTTGGCAGGAATAATAAAAAAGAATATTAGCTAAATGGTGAGAGATTGTAGCGCTCTATGATACAGAGGGATTGGATGTCCTAGTGCTTGAATCACAAAAGATTAGTATGCAGTAATTAGGAAAGCAAATTTATTGTAAGGGGAATTGAACACAAAAGAAGAGAAGGTTATGCTTCAGTTATACACAGCACCAGTGAGACCACATCTGGAGTATAGTGTACAGTATTGGTCACTTTACTCAAGGATGTATATGTATCAGAAGCAGTTCAGAGACGATTTACTAGGCTAATACCCGGGATGGGTGGGTTGTCTTACGAAGAAAAGTTGGACAGGTTAGGCTTGTATCTGCTGGAGTTTAAAACAATAAAAAGCAACTTGACTGAAACACAAGGTCCTGATATGGAAATGATGTTTCATCATATGGGAGAATCGAGAACTAGGGGTCACCGTTAAAAATAAAGGGTCACCCATTTAAAATGGAAATGAGGCCAAAATCTCTGAGGGTGGAGAGGGAGGTTGTAGATGGGGTAGCAGTTTGAAAGAACAATGGAGTAAAGGATTTTTACCCCCAAAGGAACAGGTCAATAATGTCCGATTTAGAGAGAGAGCTATGAACAATGTGGGGACATGGAGTGGAGGTTGGATTGTCAGGGGTTTGGTTGGAGTAGGGTTGAGGGAGCAGGTGATGGGTGTCATGGACAAGGTGAGCTTGGAGAGTGCACGAGTGGAGACAGGAGAAAAATGAAAGTAAGATGTGCATTCAGGAGTAGGATAAACATTCTACAAACTCCATTTGAACCCAGAAGGATATATCATTCCAGCTTTCCCAACCAGAAGCCTGAGTATTAAACAGTTTTTGCCTCAATTCAAAATATCAAGTCCCTCCCTAGCGATATAGGGAGGTATCATTCTTCCATTTCAGGATACTAATTCTGAAGTGCATTTCTTCCTCCTCATAATCACTATTTTAAGATTACTATTCTCCTCCCATGACAATACTTCACCAGCGGCTCACATTTTAATATTCTGACTTCTTTCTTTTGTAATATTTTTTGCATAGACATCTTCCAGGTGATTTGCAACTCCAATAATTACAAGCTAGAGGCAGATGGCCCAACATCAGTTAGGTTTAAACTCCTTTAACTGCATTTGTATGAAACAGCATTTCCAAACAAATAGAACATTTAAATCCATTAACCCACCCACTGGCTTCAGGTGGAAATCTTACTACCACTTTCCCAATTTCTGCACCGGGCAATTCAACAAATTTTCCACGATCTTCTTTCTTCTCATTCATCTGCAAGAATAATAAAGTACAAAACAAAGCTAAACATTTGTTTGAAGAACATTAATTAAAAACTATTTAAATAAAAATAAAGTTTGCCTACCCAACTAAAACTTTATAACAACAAAAATCATTCAAGCTACAGAGCAATGCATTCAAGGTCGTGCGTTTCTTTTCCTGCGCTGTGAAGTATTGATCCCACAAAATGCATGGCCGTGAAAGTGGCACGTTAATTCAGACTTGTCCAAATCAATTTGGGCAACGCTCACCTGGCCTCACTATCAATTTACCAACGCAAAAACACATTAAAACAAGTGTCAAATTGGCAAGTGACTTCTTTTGCAATTTATTACTTTTCTTTCTTTGCTGACATATCCCAATGCCACATGCTTTTCTGACCAAAATGACAGGTTAAAGAACAGATGGCTGTTTTGAACCGAGCCACTTGGGAGTCATTGGAGAAAACTCCTGGGCAACTTGCCTATTAAATTTTCCCTTCCAAGCTCTGGGGAAGTTACTTCTCATAGGAGCACTGTTTATAGTGGAAACACACCATGGGCTGAATAATAGGGGGGGGTGGGGTGGAAGGCAGATGGCATGCCCTGATACAAATAACATCAGCGTGGAGCTGACATGTTCTAAGCCCACCTCTCTGCGGTCATAAAGCACTATGGGGCATGCTGATGAGGGTCAAGCGGGACTTCCACCCTTTATCTGGGTGGAAATCCAGCCCTCTGGAACTGCTGGCCAATCCGATTGGCTGGCAGTTCCATCAGTTCCAGTGGCATCAGGAAGACACCCGTAGCAACTTCCAGGGTGACAGGAAAAGATCAAGGCCCATGGATCCCAAGAGGAGGTACGGTCTTGGGCAGGGAAGGTTTGGGTAGACTCAGGAAGGTGGGGAGAGGGAATGGATTTAACGGAGGGAGCAAATAAAAAGGAAGGTGAACTTCCCCACAATCGGCAAAGGGCAGCCCCCGAAAAGCAACCCCTCCCCTCCATCCTGTCATTTTAAACATCGGAATTTAAAAAAAAAATCTTCCTGCTTATGCCACTTGCCTAGAGCATTACAGCATTGGCAGAATAGCAGGGCCAATTAATTGATAATGAGCCTAATTGACCCCTGATTATTTATGAAAATACAACAGACAAGCTGCCAATTTCAGCTCCTGCCCACCTCCCACACGATGGGGACAACTCAGGGGTGGAACAAGGGTATTGGGATGATATGATATAAACGTTTGCCAGGGGCATATAAAAATTCAGCTCCATGTGATGAACCAGAGATTTAAACAGGTCTGTGGACAGTACATTGGAGACTCGGTATCCAGTCCCATTATGCCATTCCCAGGCTCACAAGCTTTTTCTGTAATCCTATACTGCTGCATTAATAATGCAAGTTTCCTGTGCAAAATGCAAGGCTAGATGGATACAGCCTTAATATTAATGAAATTAGACAGCCAATTAAAATTGGGGAGTTCAGCAAAACAAGAAATCCCAGTAAAGAGGAATACTTAAAATATTACAAAGAGGATTGAATACAGTGAGGATAATCCAATAGAGACATTTTGATTCTGGTAAGATGACAGCTAACAATTTCCGTGTGGCCTTTATGGTCAGACAACTCAAGTTATAGCACTAATTCAATTAGTTACACAAGATTTTAGGAAACTGCATTCTTACCACTATATTCGGTGGAGTTACTATTACCCATTTTTTACACACAGTTTGAAATGCATCCTGTGAGCCGAGAAAGTTATACCAGCGTTGAACATGAGTTGGTATCTTGTTCTGGCTCAACTGCTTCTCCCAAAGATGACTTCCTGTTGATAAAAATATACAGTTATCGATCATTTAGACAGTGACCAATTAATTCAATATTGCATTTTTGTCAATTGTTCAGCAATTAATTTGCTTCCCCCCCCCCCCCCCCCATCCCTTTTTAATAGGTTGTTTTCATTACACTTAATTTACCAATATACTGTGACTTTTCTCCCCAACCACATTGTCAAAAAATGTTAGCACAAAAAATGCTAGCACAACACAAATATTCTTCAGGAACCAGCACCCATTAAAGTTTTTTATCCATTTCACTATATACGCAAATAAAATATAATGACAATGTAATTGGAAAAAAAACTTTACAAGCAGAAGAATATAAAAAATTGGCTTCAAGACTCTCACCATTCCAAAAGAAAACACACCCATCTAGACTTCTAACCCCCTTAACTGAATATGTATCTTCCATGCTGATGCTACAGCCAGCTAATTTCCAAATTCGGAGGCTTCACAATGCTGATCCCTACTTAGTTCCATACCCTGGTATAATATGCAATCACCCAAGACTATAATTCACAGAAAGCACCAAATGCCAGAGTTCCGTATTTTGTGAACAAAAAAAATACTTATTTCTTCACATAAAAGCACCAGCACCACTTCTGCCTAACATTTCACAAGTTGCCCTCAAGTACCATAGATCACAGTATACAAAACAACCCCATTTTTCTCAGCCTCAAAAATCATGTTTTTGCATATAGTCAACACATACGTCGACTGCCCTTTCAGCCAGGATGTGCTATACTTGCATTAGTAGTCAGCCTCAATTTATCAGCTCACAAATTGTTACTTACTGGATGTAAAGAATCAAGCAGGCAATACAGGCTGCGTTGCAAAGATGCACGAAAGTTTAAGATACTCACATACACAGAACAGATGTAGCGTGGGGAAGAGAAATGAGTCTTCCAACAAACAAATGAAATATAAAGCTGGTTTCAAGCAGAAAGTCGTAACATTTGCTACCTCGTAAAACAACAGTTTTGCAGCAAGAGAATTTGGTGTTAGTGAAAAACTGGTAAAAGAATGGAAGAAAAAGGAGTGCGCCGTAAAGAAGATGCCGAAGACCATGAGAGCAAGGACCAGCCACTGGCCTTAACTTGTGAATCAAAATGGGTCCTCATTACCAGAAATGCAATGCATATATATGTACTTAAGTCCGTCAGAGTTCAGCAAAGATTTCAGAGCTAGTCAGTATAGCCACTTTATGGAACAAAAGATCTGGTGCCGCGACAGAGGACCACGATTGCTCAGAGTACCACCAAAAGACCTCAATACCAAAATGAACAGTTTCTAGTGATTCATCATCAGAGAGCAGCAAAAACACAAGTGCCCATTACGTCACATCAGCAGGGGTGGTTGTAGAGGGACGATTCCGGAGCTGAAAGTGCCAAATCTGATGCAGAATAGAAACTTGGGATAATGCCAATGCCAAAGTGGCTCAGAATGAATTTGATGAACTCTGTCAGATGCCAAAGAAATTAATTTGGCAAGTTTTAAAATGTTTTGGATCTGTGGCCAAAAGTATCTTCATACAGTTAAGCTATTCAATAAACTGTCACCTTAATTTAATCAGACTTACTGTATTTTTGACATATTAAAATAACAACCACCCAATCCAGCAATTCACTTTTACACTTGGCATGCAAGTCGACTCCCCTTTTTGGAGGAATTTGTCAAGGTTTCAAAGTTGACAAAGGTTCGTCCAAGGGCCTCACTAAATGAGACATTTGGCTCAAACCAATGTGCTTGGGTTTTGTAATTCTTGCAAGTTGTTAATGTGTGGATCATTATTAAACAATTATGTCATCCATCTTCCTCCTTTTTGCTTTGCTGGTCTGGTGATGGTTAATAGCATGTTAATTCTTCTGTTAACATACACAGATGAAAGACATTGTTAAATTAAGTACTTTGAACGTATAAATACAGAATAGCTGCGACACTGGGTGCGTGAGAGGAGTGTTGAGGTAGAACAAAATCTTTCAAATAAACCCTTGGTTTTGATTTCACCAACCGGCTTGGATTCTGTTAACATTGGCAGCTGAAATAACTCCTCAGAGGCCAGATTCCCGGAGGTTGTAATTGGGCTGAAGGGCCTGTTTCCATGCTGTAAACCTCTATGATTCTATGACTAATTGGACTTGCTTTGGAGAAGTATGGCTGAAACCAAGTATAAAGTATCAGGATATGATTTTCCACTGTTGTTCTGTGAAGCTGAACCTTATGACCAATGGAAAATCGAAGTGGATAAATGGACACAGTTTAAGTCCTTACCAAAGAAATGGCAAGGTATGGCTTTCGCACTTTTGCTTCCCACCAGAAACAGGATCAAGTGCAAAGTATTTTCAGAAATAAAAGCTCATCATTTAGACAGTGAGGAAGGTTCAGATATCCTCTTAAAATTTAAACAAAATTTATAAGAAAGATGACCTGTTAAATGCATGGTCAAACTTTGATAAATTTAGAAAAATGGATGGTTATTCCAGGGAAGAATATACACAGGAGTAATGGAAGATGAATACTAAACTTATAGAAGAAATCAGTGAGAAATGTGATACATGTAAAAAAAAATAGCAAGTCCTCCATTAGCTAGAGACTTTAATTAAATAGTTGCAATGAACTTCAAGGTATGGGGTAAGGACAAAAACATTTTTCTCTAGGACTTCATAGATATGGCAACTGTCTGCCAACAGTAATATATAATAAAGACAAAAGAGTAATTGTGGACAAGATAATGGAAAGAAAATGGATAGTAACTGGTCTGGGAGCACCGGTTAAATTCCAAACTGACAATGAGGGGGGAATGAGAAATGTGCCAACAGTGAATTTAAAGTTGTGAGAAAATATGAACACTGTAGTAAGGAACACAGCAATGAAAATTCCCGAGTAATGTGTTTGTGAAAGAAATCATGCAATAATTGATGAGATGCTTCATAAAATCTTAGCTGACTAACAGATGTGAACCAACATCTGTCCTGGCACGGGCAGTCCATGCGTAGAATTCACTTCAAATGGTTGGGGGGCACAGTCCCTATCAAATACTTTATGGATGAAATCCAAAAATCCTTTTGGTGATGTGGGATCATCCCTCGGCCTTGGAAGGGACAATTAGTTAAATTTTTTTCTGACTACTTAAATGTCCTTTTCCTTGCATGCAGGGCATTCATCAAAACTGAAGTTGCAGAGAAAATTTAGCAAGCCTGACAGCACCACATAAAGACCATTAACAATAGATTTTAATCCAAGGACATGGTACATTACAAGAGAAGGGCAGAAAGAGTGCAAAGGTCCGGGTAAGGTGAGAGGCAGTGATGGAAAAACAATAATTTTACAACATGCCAATTAAATTGTTAGGATACATTCCTCAAGGCTAATTGGCACTTATTATACAGTTACAGAATCTGAACAGGTAATACAAAGTGAAGAAGCATCAAGCGCTTTATATACATATGTTGGACATAAAGAGCTGACTGAATATGAACGAAGTGATACTGAAGTGCAGGATAAGCTGTTTATATCAAAAGGCAAAACCATATATGCTAGTGGAAGCCAATGGATGGAAGGATTTCACCATTATAGGGAGGGCAGGAAACGCCACTGACAAATATAAACATTTGCTGAATGTACAACATGAGGGACAGAAGGATTTGGATTGGCCAAATGAGGTAAAGAAATGGAAGGCCAGAAAACGCAGTGTGAATTCCAAACGTGGACTGAGAAACGATCGCAGCCGTAGGAAAAGATCAAGGACTTGCAATAGGGACCCTGAGGGGACTCATCATAGAAAGGAAAGATCATGCAGCAGTAATCTAGAAAGAGATATGAGGGCAAGTAGAGGTCATAATTTGAAAAGGGGAAGTACCATAGAACAGGCTAGGAACGTAATGAGAAGCAGCAATCCTCATGTTCAAGATGTTTTAGTGACTACTAACAAACTAGAAGATAAGGTAATAAAGGAGTTGGACATTTGGAAGGAATTTGCTGCATACTCAGTAATATGACTGGCTGTACTCCATCTGGTATTCCACAGGTAGTTGTGCACAGTAAAGGTACTTCCAGATGGTACGTATAAGGCTAAAGCTAAACTAATGGCTCAATGTCCAAAGAGAGATTTAGAGGTCAAGATCTCCAAGAGGACCTCCCCACTGTAGGAAAAGTGAGCTTGAAGATTTTCTTAACTCTTTTAGCAATATATTCCAGGGAATGCAAGTATGGGCAGCAAGGTGGCACAGTGGTTAGCACTGCTGCCTCACAGCATCAGAGACCCGGGTTCAATTCCCAGTTTGGGTCACTGTCTGCACATTCTCCCAGTGTCTGCGTGGGTTTCCTCCAGGTGCTCCTGTTTCCTCCCACAGTCCAAAAGACGTGCTGATTAGGTACATTGGCCATGTTAAATTCTCGGTCAGTGTACTCAAACAGGTGCCGGAGCATGGCCACTTATTGCAATGTTAATGTAAGCCTACTTGTGACACTAATAAAAACCACCTAAAGAAGTTGGTGATATAGAAGAAAAACTGTGGCAGTTAAACATGTGTGCTTATGGGTTGAGTGATGCATCAATGGTGTGGTAGTTCGCAGTTAGGTCCATCCAGCTGAAAATGGGTATATTCAGTTAAAAGCACCCAGCAATGTTACATTGGTACCATTAGGAGAGACAAGTAGGCATCTTTATGATGCACATTGAAATGGGTGATGAGTAAAATAAAGAAGGAGTTTAAGATTGGAAGTTAGGCTTCAGAGGCCTTCAGCATTTAGGATTAGATATTAAACAGAATAAGTCGGGACTGACCTTGAATCAAAAGTCTTATTTAGAAAATGTCATTCGCATTCCAATAAATCGTGCCAGGTCCTCACAAAAAGAGGATCCTGCATCCAAGAAAGAAATAGACCAATTAAGAAGTTTGATAGCTGAATTGGTTGTGCACTCTGACTAGACCTAGGCGAGCTATGATGTATTAAAACTAGGTACTGTGATAAAACCCGCTAGGGTTGGGGAAGTTCTGAGAGATAATTAAATATTTCTGCCTACATTCTAGGTGAACTATCCGTGTGCCCTGGTCAATATCTATCCCTCAATTAACATCACAAAAACAAATCATCTCATCATTATCACGCTGTTCTTTGTGGGAGAATGTGGATTAACGATTGGCTGCTGCATTTCCTACATCACAACAGTAGCTACACTTCAAAAGCTTTTCACTGGCTGTCAAGTGCTTTAGGAAATCCAGTGGTTATGAGTGGTATATAAATAAAAGTCTTTGTTTCTTTTACTTTCAGCATTAAAAAATAATCAGCAACCGTTTTCCATATTTAATCACTCAACCTGTAACAACGAACAGCAACAAGCCAGATAAGAGGAGCAGCACAACAGCGGTACTGGGGGGAGATATTTTAAATCTTCATGACTAGTGTACAGTGCAAACTCCAGCATCTTATTAAATGTTAAACAAAGTTATAAGTTAACTCAAGTCATACCAGTTTTAAAAACACATTCTGAAAGACATGCAGTGGATTATATTAAATAGCTCTATAACTCTAAATTGACAATCCCAATCAAGTCAGATTCACAAGGTTTTGGAGAGTAATACCTGTAAAAGTATATTGGATTTTTTTTTGCATTAAAAGGTACTATAAAAATATAAATGCCTAATAGTAGTCTGACCTAGACAGTCTGTTCATCATATCTGTAGGCTTTTAATTACTTTAAAGATTTTAAAGTATTACTGTATTCCAAGAAAATTTAAATTTAAACCATTTTGCAATAGCATTGTGAAGTCATGTCTGTAAAAGTATGATTATTTCCTCAAGCAAAGGTCAGAAGAGTTTTCAACATAATTACCTCATCAAGCATTTATATTTCTATCTTTAAAGTTATCAATCTAAAATAGAGCTCTCCAAAATGTATTACAGATATAATTTAGAAAAGCAAATAACATTATTCTTTTGCCAACCTTTCAATGCTGCCCACACACACAGATCAGCCAGTGTCAATTCATGTCCAACCAAGAATGTCCTGAGAGAAAGTGCACAATCAAGCTCTTGTATTGCTGCAGGGAACCGAGCAGAGCTTGCCAGTCCTGTGCTGCTAAACTCCAACCAATGATCAACCTGCCAACAAAAGGATTACAACAAGAAACAGTTTTAAAGTTCATCATTTGGAGTTGGTAATATCAGCACAGTTGTAATGTGAATGGTAGCGGACTTAATGGAAGGTTCTATTAAGGCTAGTAATCTTAGGTTCTTGACATTTATTAAGAGATAAGTCCTGTTTTTATGACATTATGACAACATTGCAAAAGAAATGGAAGCAAGAATCATGCTACTTTGTGGTATGCAATAAAGTTTTCACTATTGAATTATCTCAGAATTGCTCATGTTTATAGAATCCCGACAGTGCAGAAGGAGGCCATTCAGCCCCATTAAGTCTGCACCAACTCTCCAACAGAGCATCCTACCCAGACCCTCCCCCGCCCTATCTCAGTAATCCCATGCATTTACCTCACTAATCTCCTACCCTACACATCTTTGGACACTACAGGGCAATTTAGCATGGCCAATTCACCTAACCTGCACACCTTTGGAGTGTGGGAGGAAACCAGAGCACCCGGAGGAAATGCACACAGATATGGGGAGTACTTGCAAACTCCACACAGACAGGCACCCAAGGCAGGAATTGAACTCAAGTCCCTGGCACTGTGAGGTAGCAGTGCTAATCACTGCGCCACCATGATATCATATCTCAAGAAAGGCCAAACACTCTGAATCTAGCCTCAAAACAAATTGCAATCCTATCTAATACAAAAGCTGATCACTTCTCATTGAGAATTAAAAACAAGGACAACAAAATGTCTCGCTACTTATCAGGCTCTCAGGAATTAAATAAGTAACATTAAATAATCAGACATTACAAAAAGACAACCTTCAGAAACCCAAACCTTTACCAGCAAAAACAAGTGTTGCGCAGAATAATTGTGAACAAACATTAAGCTTACTAACTTAACATTCAAACTCAACTGCACCAGCAAGGTAAAATAGTAAATGACACACAAATTAATTCCATCTGTCTCAACTGGTGTAGTATTACAGAATTTTACAAACAGGCAAGCTGACGTGGCAGCACAGCCCTACTTCAATGTACATGTCCTGTATTCTTCAGATTCACAAACAGCTCCAAATAATATTAGCCACATAGTGCGATATGTGCAAATTACATAACAAAACCAACACCTTAAATATCCTGACAACTGTGTCAGGCACATTGAAATTAAAGAAAAAGTTTGAACACACCAAGTTAAATCTACAAAACACAACTATTTAAATACCAGATTTTTCAGATCTTTAGGTCTTGTTGAAATCAAGTTTTAATTCAAGCTTGAATTTGAAGAAGAAAATCATTTCTAAGAATAAGATCAGAATGGTCTAAAATGATTAAGCCTACATGAAATGCAGTCTATGTTTCTAAAATTAAAACTGTTCAATTTGAATTACCTCTTAATTTAAATTGAAATTATGCAAAAATTCATCTGTTTCTGTTGATCATTAAAATTGCTGAATTCATACTGCTGGATCATTTCTATCTGAAGTACAATGGGCTGAACAGGCAGACTATCAACTAGAATCTCATACACAAGCTGTAAAAAACTGTCCACTATAAGGTTTATCAATGTTTTCTTACAAGAATTTGCAAATATTGACACCCCTGGATGTCTTTAAACAGATACAAATTAAGCTAATAAATGTAGAAAATAAAAAAATTAATGACAATCTGAAAAACATTTGCACTTGATTTCATAGAATCCCTACTGTGCAGAAGAGGCCTTACGAGTCTGCACCAACTCTCTGACAGAACATCTTACCCACACCCTCTCCCCCACCCTATCCTCTTAACATCACACATTTAACCTACACATTTTTGGACACTAAGGGACAATTTAGCATGGCCAATCCATCTAACCCATACATCTTTGGACTATGGGAGGAAACCGGAGCACTCGGAGGAAACCCACACAGACACAGGGAGAACTTGCAAACTCCACACAGACAATCACCCAAGGTGGAATTGAACCTGGTTCTCTGGTGAGGCAGCAGTGCTAACCACTGTGCTGTCCTAATTTACTGCATTGTTTGGTAAGTTGATCAGTAAATTAATTTTCTCCATTTCCCAGGTAAACTACTTGTTCACTCCGAGTCAACTGGAATTAATTATATTGTTTGACATAAGAGTACTTAAAAATAGTTGAGTGTAACAAAGGCATGGATATAGCTTTCAACAAATGAGCAAAAACAGGAACAGAGACAGGCAATGTTATGGAGGTGCAAATAGGCAGCTTTGATGATGGGGCAGATAAGGGGTGAGAACCTCAGTTCAGAGTCAAATAGGACGGATGAAAATAACAGTCTGGTTCAGCCGCAGGCAGCAAGTAGGGAGAGGGGTAGCATCAATGGTTAGGAATGGAGCTTGTGGTGGAGACTGAAGACAGTGGCTTCAATCTTCCAAATTAAATGTCAACTTCTGCAATATTGGATATCAAGCAAGTTGGGTCAAAAATCCTGAAACTCCCTCCCGAACAACACTGTGGGGAGCACCTGCCAAGAATAAATGTTTAAAAAAGTAGCATAACAAATCAAAGACCATGAATGGACAAAGAGAGGTGATGGTGAGGAGCACTGGGTGGCATTAGCATATATGCAGGACTTGACACTGCTTCTTCAGGTAATATCACCAAGTAGCAGCATGTAGCTAAGTAGTAGGAGAGGGCCAAAGATAGATGCTTGTATGGTCCTGGAGGTATTAATGCAGAAACAGGAAGAGGAATCATTGCACACGATTCTCTGGCCACACAACTGGATAGAAAGAATGCAACCATGAACCAAAAAGCAGATTTGGTTGGCAAAAGTGGAGGAAATCATTGACAAGAACTAATATGATGAGGAAGTTCAGAGCCCTAAGGAACTCCTGAAATAATGAAAGAGACATTGGATAAACTACTGATTAGACAGAGCGATTTAGAGAGAAACTGGATGGCTTCAGTGGGAGACCACATTGCCGTAAATTGTTTAGAAATGCATACAGCCAGTCATTGTCAAAGGAAAAGACAGTAATTCACTGTTCAGAATGCCAGAGGTGGTCAAGGCAACAGTCGTGCCTAAAATCATACGAGTGGTTAGGTATCAAAACAGCACTTCAAAGAAACTTTTGAGACTTAACAACAGCTTCCAGGACTTCAGAAAGTATCAACACAAAAGAAGTAGAATATGGGAGTGCAGGACTGTGACATTAGCTGCCAAGCATCGGATTGATTTAAAAAAAATACTGATGAAGTACAAAGTCCGGCAAAACAAGGACATTGCAAGGAAATGTCAAGTCTTTGACAGCCCTTCCACAGTTTGCTGGAAGGAATTGAATTTGTGTGGCTGGTGACAGTGCTCAACCTATGAGATGGCATTTTGTTATGGCCAAGATGGTCTCCTTTCAGCAACATCTGTCCTACAGTTGGAATTATTTAGTCAGGCATGAGTAATTTTTGCTTTGATGGTGTTTAATAAGAAAAATTTCTGTAGAACATAATTATTGGAATAATTATTAGAAAGCAGAAAACCATACAAAAAAAAATTAATTTTTAAAATGTTACCTCCACAATCTGCGCAGCTGTGGAAATCAGTAGAACAAACGGTGCATGATTCTCTGAACCTTACTGGTTTGGTTTGTAAATACTAGTGACATTAGTGAGAACAAGGTGAAAGGCCAATGAAAACAATCACTTCCTTTCACCTTAGAAAGGGAAATTAAAAACAACAAATCTGATTAAACAATTATCAAATTCTCATCTGAAAACACAAGCAGCAATGAACCAGCAACAGAACTTGCTGGAATTCAAGACAAACATAGCCATCAGATGTCTTACTCTTAAAGAGTAGATATTTCCATTGAACAAATACTGCTCCCGAGAATGTATACCCTTTCATTCCTACAGTACTACCAGGTTGGAAAATTAGTGCAGAAAAGCCTATCGATTTCGGGAAGTTTTTAATGGAAGAATGTGCACATGTAAAGGCTTTTCAGCTCAACCTCAAGGTTGGTCGAGTGTGGTTCAAATGACAAGTCATGCCTGGAGATTGAATATAGTTTTGGCTGCACGCATAGGATATTCAAGGTTCTAGAAATCATCTGTCACCCTACAGAGAGTCAAACTCTTACCTCAGTATGTTCTAGCAGATTGGAGCCATAGAGCTTATTTTCTGTGGCTACCCGAGCCAGGTAGCGGAGAATGGAATTCACATCATTAAAGACAGTGTCTCTGTAAGATTGAAAAATAAGAGTATACTGAAGCGGTAACACAGTAATCAATTGTTTACTATACCTCACTAAAGGAATTATAAACAAATTTCTATTTTAAAAATCGGCTTTATTGGCATATAAATGATCTGATCAAGGGTGATTTTAATACTGATGATATCAATGGTGAAGGAGCTGAATATGAAAAGATTATTGTGGTTCATTATTTCACCTTTATGTGCCATGTCAAATCAAAAGATACTTTTGAAATTCATCAAGTCTGTTAGCTTCAGATTAGTAATGTTTTGGCCACGTGAAGCCCTGAAGGTTGAAATCTATGCTCCCATTAGTTTTCATGTACCTCACGCCATAGATACCAACAGAGCTTGGCGTTTTAATTTCAGATTATTTTAGCACTAAGTGTAGCTCTTTCCAAACTGCAAGGCCTACAAAATAAGTTTAAATACAAAAACAAGGTTGTCATCTGAATTTTATCAACTGAAGCACCAAAGCCTGCAGGCTACGCTTGGTCCATGGAACAGAGTTTAGACACCTATACTATTTAATAATAAATTAGACAAGGGGGTACGGTGAAATATGTAGTCAGCAAGGACATCAAGCAACAAAGAGGACATGAGCCCAAATCATTAGGTACTGGGGAAAGGCGAGCAGCAGAGAAGGAATTGAGGATATCAATTGTTATTTTAGATGTGACTCAACACAATCAACATTTCCTGAGGAGGGTGTGAGATGATGACATAGGAGGTTATGTCACTGGATCAATCATCCAGAGGCCCAGCTAAAGCTCTGGGTACATGAGTTAAATCCCATCAGAGAAGCTGTTGGAATTTAAATTCAAATAATGAAATCTGGAATTGAAAGCCAATCATGAAACAATCAATTGTCACAAAGATGGTCTGGTTCACTTATCTCCTTTAAGGGTGGAAATTTGCCATTCTTACATCTACCTGGCCTGGTCTACATGACTCTAGACCCACAGCAAAGTGGCTGAAACTGCCATTTCAAGTGGCTTAGCAACCATTCCATTCAAGGGCAATTAGGGATGGTAAAACTAATGCTGATCTTGCCAGTGACACCACATTCTACGAAAAGAATAAAAATTACCCTTGTTTTATAGTCTGACTGATTGGAAAAGGGAACCAAAACTATGAAAAGGTCTAAATCCTCAATCCTTCAATTAATTTGCTGAGTTCAATGAAGGTCAAATTATGGTATAAGGCAGAGGTGAGCCAGTTGTACGGATTAGGAATTCAGCAGATAACCCTAAACAGCTGGCAGACTTTAACTTTTCAACAGTCATTCTCAAGTTTTGACTTGAATTCTTAGCCACATAAAGCTTACTCCAATTTAGAAATCCAAATCAAAGCCAGTACTCACTTTACATCTGCCCAAGTGCTTTCACATGTTGCTCCCCTGCCTCTCTCATCCACCTTAATCTTACAAACAGTGGCACAGTGGTTAGCACTGCTGCCTCACAGCATCAGGGACCTGGGTTCGATTCCCGGCTTGGGTCACTGCCTGTGTGGAGTCTGTACCTTCTCCCAGTGTCTGCATGGGTTTCCTCCGGGTGCTCCAGTTTCCTCCCACAATCCGAAAGATGTGCTTGTTAGGTCTACTGGCCATGCTAAATTCTCCCTCAGTGTACCTGAACAGGCCCCAGATTGTGGCGACTAGGGGATTTTCACAGTAACTTCATTGCAATGTTAATGTAAGCCAAATGTTCCAAAATTGAGGCCATTATCTTCCTGCTGCCATCTCACCCTATCATCTCACCCTGTAAATGATACCTTCCCCTCTTCAATAAAAGAAAATCTATAAGCATTGGATCAGCTTCTATCTGTATAACACCTAGGTTTACGTAACAATCACCATCCTCAACTCAACAACTATTGTTTTACTAATTGCCCATTTGAGTGGTAATTGGTCCAACTCAATGTTGGAATGATCAAAGCCACTTTACTCAGTTCTCAGAGGTGTCCACGTTAACCTCCCTCATCCCCTAATACCCCATTCATTCACCATCCCTGATGTTTGGTCAGACTGTTTTCAATAATGTATGAGCAACGTATCCTTTCTGAAAGATCACATCCAGTCCACCATTATGAATGCCTAATTCAATTTTCATAAACACCCATTTCCACCTATTTTTTAATTTATTCGTGGGACATGGGTGTCACTGGCTGGCCAGCATTTATTGCCCATCCCTAGTTGCCTAAGAGCAGTTGAGAGTCAACCACATTGCTGTGGTTCTGGAGACACATGTAGGCCAGACCAGGTAAGGATGACGGATTGCCTTCCCTAAAGGACATTCGTGAACCAGATGGGTTCTTCTGACAACTGACAATGATTTTTATCGTCATCAGTAGATTCTTAATTCCAGGTGTTTTTTAATTGAATTCAAATTTCACCACCTGCTGTGGCGGGATTCGAACCTGGGTCCCCAGAACATTAGCGAGTTTCTGGATTAATAGTCTAGCGATAATAATACCACTAGGCCATTGCCTCCCTGTGATTGCATCTCTCATTGAAACCCTTAGTCTCAGTTGTCACATCTGGGCATCGCGCCTCCCCCCCCCCCCCCCCCCCCCCCCCGGCCCGCCCCCATCCCTATTTACTTTATTAGAGTCCTCCACGATTTTGAACACATCTATTAAATCTCCTCTCAACCTTCTCTGATCTTATAACAAGCCCAGTTTCCCCACAGAACTGGAGTCCATCTTCCCTCACACAATTGCAGATTTTACCTTTTCAATTCAATATCATAATAGAAATGTGCAAGTGAAGTCTGTCTCAAAGAGAGAATTAAGTCCTAAATTAACAATTGTGCCTCCAGTACAGACATTTCACCATCAGTTTTATAACAACAGATGTTTTGATATCTAATCCAAAAGCAAAATATGATGGATGCTGCAAATCTGAAATAAAAACAAGGAAATACTAGAAATGTTCAGCAGGTCTGGCAGCATCAGTGGAGAGGCAAACAGAGTAAACTCTATTCGATGATCTGACCAGTTCTGATGAAAGGTTATCAACCCAAAACGTTAACTCTATTTCTCACTCCACAGATGCTGCCAAACCTCTGAGCATTTCCAATACTTTTTGATTTCAGACATGCTGACAATTTCAAAAATTTCTGATTGCATAAAATTGCCATTACAAATGTTTGTTTTCAATGCCAGTTGCTGAAAAATTCAAAGGAGTGATTAGGCACAATGTTCTTTTTCTCCTTTAATCAAAAACTAATTTGCTTTGCTTAAATGTTCAAATAGTAAATTTTACCCGAGGTTGTGTGTTTTAATTTTTGTAATCTCAATACACTGGGGAAATGGGGATGACAGTACATCTGATAGCACATTTTGAATAGTATCTGAAATTAGATGAGTATAAATTAGACTTTTATTAAAAATCAGTTCAGCCCTAAAGCTGTCGCACTTGATTCAGCACGAACATCACTCATTATATTAAAAGGGTATCACTGAAAACCAAGAAATAACAGAACAGGACCAGGCCAGAGTGTTCGACCATTACTTTGCGTATGCATTATCGGTACCACAATATATTTAACCATGTGGCAAAGTGGTTAGCACTGCTGCCTCACAGCGCCAGGGATCCGGGTTCAATTCTGGCCTTGGTTGACTGTGTGGACTTTGCACATTCTCCCCGTGTCTGCGTGGGTTTCCTTCCACACCAAAGGTGCGCGGATTATGTTGATTGGCTATGCTAAATTGCCCATTAGTGTTATAAGATGTGTGTAAGTTAGGGGAATTAGCAGGGTTACGAGGATATGGCCTGGGTAAGATGATCTGCGGAGAGTCAGTGCATGCTTGATGGGCAGAATGGCCTCCGCCTGCACTGTCGGGATTATATGATGTTTGTTCTATGTCACTTCATACCCTCACCAAACAAAAATACATTAATCTCAATCTTGAAAGTTTCAATTGATTTGGAATCCAACACATTTTGCAGGCAAATTCCAGATTTCCACTAGCCTTTGGATGGAAGAATTCTTCTTCCTTTCACTCTTAAATAGCCACGCTCTAATTTTAAGCTTGTGCCCTTGCTTATAATTAACATCAACAAAATGAGTAACAATTACTCCTTCAAACTGTCAGTTACTACAACAGCTTATGTCTATGGAACACATTTTGCAGAAAACACCTCAAGATGCTTTGCAGAAGATACTAAGCAGAAAGTGGTAAAGAAATTTGGAATTGTGACCCAAGTACAGACAAGGTACAAATTTTGACTAGTCTTTTGAAGGAACCTTGATAGGTACAAAGGCAAAGAGAACATGTACAGGGTATGGTGATTCAAGACCATAGTTATTTTTTTCTTAATTAATTCATGGGATGTCGATCTAGCTGGCAAGATCAGCATTTACTATCCATTCCCAACTGTCCTTGAGAAAGTGGTGATGAGGCGCCTTCTTGAAAACGGAGTGGCTTTTCACAGGGTTGTGAAGACTCAACCACATTGTTGTGGACCTGGAGTCACCAATATTTCAGATTTTCAGCTTATTTTAAGAGGTAATCCATGATTTCCAGAAGAACGGAAACAATCGAGTCTTCGTTTCCTGGGATACTTACTCAGAAATTTGCAGGATGTTCTCTTTACCCTCTTCAACCAACACCTTGACAGAATTTTTGATGTGTTCCGCAGTTAACAATGCACCTGCAAAAGAAAATAACTTCATAAACATCAGTTTTGTATTAAATATCCAGTTTGAGTGAAACAGCTTTTCACAATGAATAAAAGCACAAATTACACATACAGCCTATAATATACTTATTGCACAAATGCAATTATTTTTGCAATAAATAGCTCCTGAAATGGCTAGAACATTACAATATACACAAATTACAGAAAAATATTAATTCTCTGATCTTCAACATTCAATTCTTCTCGTCAACATTTGCAACGTTATGCTTTGAACACAATGAATTCATGTTAGATAGAGATTCAAATGTATTTACTATCAAACTCGCCCCTCCCTTCATATCAAAAACTGTTTCTTTATAAGTCCTGCATAAAAAAGGTTTCTTGTTTTTTTCTTAAAAGTGAACAGTGATAACCGGAAATTTAATTTGGCATTTAAAAAAAATTATACAAGTGGATTTTTGATTGTCAATTTTTAAAACACTGACAGGCTCAAAAAAGATAAGACACTAACCTCAAAAATGCTTTCTAGCTCCGAGCAATGGTTCCCATACTAATCTTACAAATTCAACTATATTGGTGTTTCAAAATAATATGATTAATTCTTCCTCAAAACTTTCTGTTCCTGCTCCTTCCTGGCAAAATTATTCAAGTTTAGCTTGTCTAGAAAATGACAAGGATGTGATGTTCCATAAGTTCACACTGTATTTTAATAGGCCTTAAAACCGATATCTCAGGAACATAGGAAAACCGCAAAGCCATGGGGATGGAAAGATTAAGTTGTACCTCAAATAGAATTTATAAAGCACAGGTACAAGCTTAAGCTTCAAAAGTGAAAACAGAAATGCTAGGTTATTTCAGCATCCACCCGACTGGCTAGTGGAATTGCTGCATTGCAGATTGGATGCAAGATGAAATGTCACCTAAAGTAATATATAACCCACTGACCTTTCCAACCAATCCTGTGATGTTAGACAGCATTAGGGGTATGTAGAAAGGAGGAGTCACCATTTTACTCGCAGTCACCTCATACTAACTTTCCACTGGATAGGTCAAGGATCAGGAGGGGCACATGATATTTCAGTAGCACCTCACCTTGTCAGTGTGCATCTCATCTGCACTGCAGCAATTGCACTACTCAGAGCAGCTAGACTGGCTGCTCCCACAATCGATGTTGATGGCTTCTTGTTTCTTTGAGAAAAATCCATTTTCTTTTCAAAGTAACAGGTTGAAAGATTTGGAATTGGATCAATCATTTAGATTTCCTTTGCACAATACTGCAATATCATTCAAAAACCAATCCAAGCAGAATACGACTATCAGATGATGTGGGAGAGACAAAAATGCCTCATCTTATTTAATCACCAATTTCAGATAAAGAAGCCTATGGGGTCTTGTTTTTTCCACTATTGGAGTTGTTAAATGGATCCAAGAGATGCATTTGTTCCCAAATTAAAAGTCAAGTAACAAACCTCAATTTAAAAACAAAAATCCACTAATCAGGAATTTTGCACACAGTGCCTCACAAAGGCAATGTTTGCATGTATTCAGTAAAGTGAATAATAGTGTATATTAAAAATTGCCACAAATGTAAAAGTTATACAAAATAGATTTCAGTAAATTGTTACAACCCCCGTGGAAATCAATGACCAAAAGGAATCCCCAAAGATGCCAAAAGGTTTCAATGGGTACGGTGGGATTTTTAAAAACTTTTACTATAACAGTCAAACCCAAAATCAACTTAATAATAAAGCTCACATAAACAAAATAATGATATTTCAATGGAAATGATTAATTTCTCTTCAAATAATCGATACACCATAGATCGGTCTTGCAACTTTCTCAGAGTCACTCCCCACATAAACGTGCTACCACATACAGTTTCAACTTCTTTAACTCAACCTCCAGTACGTAGGATCTCTCACTTTTCCCACCCGATGGATTTGGCCCTCATATTGGTAGCCTTTTTCCATCCAAGATCCCCAGATACAGTTAACACTGATAAAGCACACATCTACAATTCCTCTCTCCTTTAAAGTCATGCTTCTGATGGCATAGCTTTGCAGAGTTACTTTTCAACCAACCAACCCAGCAACATCAGGTTCATGATTTGGCCACTTCTGATACAAAAACTCAGCTCTAGCATGCCTAAGCTATTCGCACCACATTTAGGATTCAGTCCCTCTCAGCTAGTTTGCACGTTGCTTCACCAAGAACTTCTGAATTTTGATTTTCTTCTTACTACCAAACAGAAAACAGAGGTTTTTTTGTTTCTCCTAAACACATCATTCTACAACTGTGCCTTGCTGCAAATGACAGGCAAAAACACATCCACCACCCCCACCAATTAATTTGTATTAGTCATTGTTTACATCACAGCAGCCTCAGCCAGAGTCTAACTTCTCAGAAGCAATGCCATAGCCAGCAAATACGAATAGCCCTATCCCCTTTCCACAATGATCTTAGTTTCAATTTGAATTTAAAGGAATATCTCACAAATACAAGTTTTTTTGTAAAGGACGGAGTTCATCATAACACCAACAGTTCGAAGTCACTCTTAGTCATGCGTAATTTGAAGGGAGGCCGGGAGTAAACATTTTGCTCTCTTTCTACATTACATTTTGGAATAGCTGATTAACAATCCCATTGGCATCACAATATATTCTGAATAAATCATGCATATGTTTTTAAGTACCCATAAATCCCCCAAAAAATGAGATAGCAATGGGAACATACAAACTTTTATTTTTTTTAAATTTTACAGGTGAAATGTAAATAAATATAAACCTCTTCAATTCCAACCAATTAACAGATACACCATTGGCTGGAGTCTATTTCAGTTGGTTGTAAGCATCTCCTAAAACAACGCATTTGGTTTGCGGCATCTGAATTTCCAAAATAAATTCACCATCACGCAATTCAAAAAACACTGTTGAAAATGTAAATCTTGACAAACAGTAGGAACTGAAATCACCATCCTTCAGCAATCAGCTCATGCCAGATAGACATTTAAGACTCCTTTGCTGTATAGCATGTTAAATATACCAAAAACCCAAGGTTTTTCCTGTTTCAAGTTTAGTTTCAGTTACAAGTAGGCTTACATTAACACTGCAATGAAGTTACTATAAAAATCTCCTAGTCACCACACTCCCATCCGTACCTGTTCAGGTATACTGAGGGAGAATTTAGCATGGCCAATGCACCTAACCAGCACGTCTTTCGGACTGTGGGAGGAAACCCAGTAAGAAGTTTAACAACACTAGGTTAAAGTCCAACAGGTTTATTTGATAGCAAAAGCCACACAAGCTTTCGGAGCTCCAAGCCCCTTCTTCAGGTGAGTGGGAATTCTGTTCACAAACAGGGCATATAAAGACAGAGACTCAATTTACATGAATAATGGTTGGAATGCGAATCAAGTCTTTAAGAAACAAAACAATGTGAGTGGAGAGAGCATCAAGACAGGCTAAAAAGATGTGTATTGTCTCCAGACAAGACAGCCAGTGAAACTCTGCAGGTCCACGCAACTGTGGGGGTTACAAATAGTGTGACATAAACCCAATATCCCGGTTGAGGCCATCCTCGTGTGTGCGGAACTTGGCTATCAGTTTCTGCTCAGCGGCTCTGCGCCGTCGTGTGTCGCGAAGGCCGCCTTGGAGAACGCTTACCCGAATATCAGAGGCCGAATGCCCGTGACCACTGAAGTGCTCCCCAACAGGAAGAGAACAGTCTTGCCTGGTGATTGTCGAGCGGTGTTCATTCATCCGTTGTCGCAGCGTCTGCATAGTTTCCCCAATGTACCATGCCTCGGGACATCCTTTCCTGCAGCGTATCAGGTAGACAACGTTGGCCGAGTTGCAAGAGTATGTACCGTGTACCTGGTGGATGGTGTTCTCACGTGAGATGATGGCATCTGTGTCGATGATCCGGCACGTCTTGCAGAGGTTGCTGTGGCAGGGTTGTGTGGTGTCGTGGTCACTGTTCTCCTGAAGGCTGGGTAGTTTGCTGCGGACAATGGTCTGTTTGAGGTTGTGCGGTTGTTTGAAGGCAAGAAGTAGGCGTGTGGGGATGGCCTTGGCGAGATGTTCGTCTTCATCAATGACATGTTGAAGGCTCCGGAGGAGATGCCGTAGCTTCTCCGCTCCGGGGAAGTACTGGAAGACGAAGGGTACTCTGTCCACTGTGTCCCATGTTTGTCTTCTGAGGAGGTCAGTGTGGTTTTTCGCTGTGGCGTGTTGGAACTGTTGATCAATGAGTCGAGCGCTATATCCTGTTCTTATGAGGGCACAATGGATGTCTCGGCACTTTACACCAGCATCCCCCATGACGATGGCATTGCTGCAACGGCCTCAGTGCTCAGCGCCAACAACTGCCAGTTTCCAGATGCAATTTTACATCTCATCCGCTTCATCCTGGACCACAATATCTTCACCTTCAACAACCAGTTCTTCATCCAGACACACGGAACAGCCATGGGGACCAAATTCGCACCTCAATATGCCAATATCTTCATGCACAGGTTCGAACAAGACTTCTTCACCGTACGGGACCTTCAACCGATGCTACACACTAGATACATCGATGACATTTTCTTCCTTTGGGCTCATGGTGAACAATCACTGAAAAACTATATGATGACATCAACAAGTTCCATCCCACCATCAGACTCACCATAGACTACTCTCCGGAATCGGTTGCATTCTTGGATACACGCATCTCCATTAAGGACGGTCACCTCAGCACCTCACTGTACCGCAAGCCCACGGATAACCTCACGATGCTCCATTTCTCCAGCTTCCACCCTAAACACGTTAAAGAAGCCATCCCCTACGGACAAGCCCTCCGTATACACAGGATCTGCTCGGATGAGGAGGATCACAACAGACACCTCCAGACGCTGAAAGATGCCCTCATAAGAACAGGATATAGCGCTCGACTCATTGATCAACAGTTCCAACGCGTCACAGCGAAAAACCACACCGACCTCCTCAGAAGACAAACACGGGACACAGTGGACAGAGTACCCTTCGTCGTCCAGTACTTCCCCGGAGCGGAGAAGCTACGGCATCTCCTCCAGAGCCTTCAACATGTCATTGATGAAGACGAACATCTCACCAAGGCCATCCCCACACGCCTACTTCTTGCCTTCAAACAACCGCACAACCTCAAACAGACCATTGTCCGCAGCAAACTACCCAGCCTTCAGGAGAACAGTGACCATGACACCACACAACCCTGCCACAGCAACCTCTGCAAGACATGCCGGATCATCAACACAGATGCCATCATCTCACGTGAGAACACCATCCACCAGGTACACGGTACATACTCTTGCAACTCGGCCAACGTTGTCTACCTGATACGCTGCAGGAAAGGATGTCCCGAGACATGGTACATTGGGGAAACTATGCAGACGCTGCGACAACGGATGAATGAACACCGCTCGACAATCACCAGGCAAGACTGTTCTCTTCCTGTTGGGGAGCACTTCAGCGGTCACGGGCATTCGGCCTCTGATATTCGGGTAAGCGTTCTCCAAGGCGGCCTTCGCGACACACGACGGCGCAGAGTCGCTAAGCAGAAACTGATAGCCAAGTTCCGCACACACGAGGATGGCCTCAACCGGGATATTGGGTTCATGTCACACTATCTGTAACCCCCACAGTTGCCTGGACCTGCCGAGTTTCACTGGCTGTCTTGTCTGGAGACAATACACATCTTTTTAGCCTGTCTTGATGCTCTCTCCACTCACATTGTTTTGTTTCTTAAAGACTTGATTAGCTGCAAGTATTCGCATTCCAACCATTATTCATGTAAATTGAGTCTCTGTCTTTATATGCCCCGTTTGTGGACAGAATTCCCACTCACCTGAAGAAGGGGCTTGGAGCTCCGAAAGCTTGTGTGGCTTTTGCTATCAAATAAACCTGTTGGACTTTAACCTAGTGTTGTTAAACTTCTTACTGTGTTTACCCCATCCAACGCCGGCATCTCCACATCATGACTACCATCGACGGAGGAAACCCAAGCAGACACAGGGAAAACTTGCAGACTCTGCACAGACAGTGACCCAAGCCAGGAATCGAACCCGGGTCCCTGGCACTGTGAAACAGCAGTGCTAACCGCCGTGCCACTGTAGTTTGTTAAATATACCAAAAAAACTAAGATACCACAAGATGGTTTGAGTCTCACTGGTTGAGTGGGAAAGTGAATCATACAGTTTCTGCAGAAGCAGAACTTCAATATTTCTCAGATCCTAAAACCATACTGCATGATGCAGCAGAAGGCCAAGATCAGCAGACTATTCTGTATGTGATGGAGGTCAACCTTGTCCTCACCTCGAACACACACATCAATGCATTTTCACTATCTCATAGAGTTCATCCTAAAGCCTTATTCACGCTGAATCAGCTGGTACTAATAGTGACTATTAGAACTGGTTTTAGTGTTTGTAAGCAACAACAGGAACACTAAAAAGTAAAAACAAGTCAGCACTCCCATTCATCACTAACCCTGCTGGAGAATGTTACATATGGGAACATACATTAACAGGATTGGGTGTAATAATATCAAACCTCATATTCCAAAGACCTCCTGAGATTTTCTTTTAGCTGTATCCAATCAAAGTCCAATTCAAAGTCTCAACCAGTGAGACGTTGCAGATCCAAGCTGACAAGACAGGCAAGCCTCTTCCTGTCTTGGGCTTGATCTACATGATCAAAGCTGATAGGAGCAGGCATTGTATCCCCTCCAGTGCTTGATCTCATTTGCATCTTAGACAAAAGGCTGAGATGCCGTTTTAAAAAATTGCTTCAAATGAAGCCTCAGTGTAACCTCATTGACTTCTATCAAGTGCAGGATTGCCGAACTACACTTGATCTTAGCCAAAAGGTCAGACGTGCTGAGATTTACCACAAAGCTAACCTGTGAAGAGTGGCTTTTTAGGCATAGAGCTGATGGGCAGTTGTCAGAAGAACCATATCCAAGAAACACCATCTTTCTGAGAGTAAGTGGCCTTTTGGCTAAGATCAAGTGTAGTATGGATTGGATGCTGCACTTGGTTGAGGTCATTGGGTTACATTGAAGCTTCATATGTTTCATATGAAGCAATTTTTAAAAGCTGCATCCCGGCCTTTTGGCTAAGATGCAAATGAGCTCAAGTCTTGGAGGAGGTGTTGCTTTGCTCCTCCAATCAACTTGGCTCATGTAGATCAGGCCCAGGACAGGGTGATTTGGTCGCTCGCCCTGTCTTGTCAGCCTGGATCTGAAATGTCTCAACTTGTTGAGACTCTGAATTGGATTTGATTTGATTGAATTGGAAAAGTATAATAAATTTTAAAAAGTGCAAATTCAGTAGATCGCTTCTCGGCCTTTTGGCTAAGATCAAGTGTGGTCTGCTGATGCTGCACTTGGTTGAGGTCATTGGGTTGCATTTAAGCTTCATTTTCATATGAAGCAATTTTTAAAAGCAGCATCTCGGCCTTTTGGCTAAGATGCAAATGAGATCAAGCCTTGGAGGAGGAAACCTCCGCCTACTCCAATCAGCTTGGCTCATGTAGATCAGGCCCAAGACAGGGTAGGGGTTGCATACCCTGTCTTGTCAGCTTGGATCGGAAATATCTCAACTTGTTGAGACTCTGAATTGGAGTTGATTTGATAGAATTGGTAAAGTATAAATAAAAGTGCAAATTCAGTACATCAGCACGTAACGTCCTTGAGAGAAAAGGAGATGGCGAATCCTGTCGGATGGTTCCCTGAGTGGACTGTCAGTGTCATCTGGCAGAATGCCTCATCACCAGAACTCACAAACAAGCACCAAGACCTGGCTTGGCTGGTGGTGAGAAGGGCACTCCCCGTCAGATTCTTTATGCACGCTCGAGGTCTCAACATCACTGCACGCTGCCCTCAAAGCGGCTGCGGGGGTGATGAGACGGTCGCACACCTCCTTGTGGAATGTGCCTTTGCAAAGAAGGTCTGGAGTGAGATGCAGTGGTATTTGTCGCGGTTCGTCCCGAGCAGCTCGGTGACGCAGGACTCTGTGCTCTACGGGCTGTTTCCGGGGACGCACACCGAAACAAATATCAACTGCTGCTGGAGGGTCATCAACTCGGTGAAGGACGCACTTTGGTCCGCCCGAAACTTGCTGATCTTCCAACTGAAAGATTTGTCCTCGACCGAGTGTTGCAGACTGGCACATTTCAAGATCCAGGACTACGTGCTGAGGGACGTGCTCAAGCTTGGGGCAGCCGCCGCAAAGGCACAATGGGGAAAGACCACCGTGTAAAGCCTTTCAACCGAGGCAGACCGAGGGCCCGGTAACTGCAGAATACCCTCGGCCTGCATAACTGTGTGCCAATCTGAAAAATAACAGCACACAGTAAACTCTGATGTATGTATACAGTTTAAGTACTGAAATGTAATTAATGTAATGTCGTGTAAATAAGCATAGTATTGTACTGTAAAAATGATTCCTTTTTTGCACTGTTTGTAATTTTTGGAACTGTCGTTTTGCAATGGTTTATTTGAGAGTTTTTTTTATGAATAAAGTATATTTTTGAAAAAAAAATTCAGTACAACAGCCACTGAGTTACATCACATTGATCAAAAATCTTCAAATGCAATCACTGAAAAATTAATAAGTGAAATTGAAACTTACACAAAATGCTCTTTCCCTATAGGATCATATTTCATTTAGCTACATGCAGAGTACATGGGCACAGAAGGCAAGACTCAAAGTTTAGAGTGCCACCCAACCACCCCACCCAACACCAAATGCAATGTGTGCAGAGGGTACTCAGATCAACAAATATGGATTTAATATCAGCGTGCTTAGCTTTGAGTTGCATTACTGCAGATAAAGCACTGGGTTGCAACATTAGCTGCAGAAGAATGATACAATGGTTTATTTCAGTCCCAGGAAATCATCACTGCCCATCATTCCTTCAACCTGCTCAAAGAGATCCCATCTACCTCTATCCCCTTCCATTCCTTCCCTACCTTCTTCATTGGCTGAGTCTTAAAAGGTCATGTTAATGGACTAGGAATCCAGAGGTCTGGGCTAATCCTCTGGAGATATGAGTTCAAATCCCATCAAGCAGCTGCGGAATTTAAATTTACTTAAACAAACAAATCTGGAATAAAAAGCAATCGTCAGTAATGGTGACCTGATCTGCTCTGTGTGATTCCATACCCACAGTTAATGGGTTGACTCTTAAATGTTCTCTGAAATGTCGCTAACAAACCATTCAGTTGTGAGAGAAAGCTATAAAAGTTTAATAGGAATAAAATTAAACAGATCACCCACCATTGACCTAGGCACTGAATACAACAAAAACACACCTTAGCCCAGCTGACTGTGCAAGTGTTCCTAGTTAAATGGCGGAGCTGTACTAACATTGGGAGAGCTGTCCCAGACTAGTAAAGCAACAGCTTGACAGTCATATTCATAGTTATATCTTGCAGCCAACATTCTAGACTCCTTCATCATCATCATCTCACCAGCTGGATGGATCCACCAAGTGCAGCTGCACAGTGATATAGAGTATGGGGAAGTGCCATTGTGAGTTACCAACATTTACTCTGGATCCCATGAAATCGCATGACATCAAGTCAAACATGGACAAGGAACCAGGCTGTTGATTTCTATCGATCACCTTTCCCAAACTGAAAAAACAGTAACATTCCATGTTGAACACCACTTGGAAAAAGAATTGAGCACAGCTAGGGCACAGAACATACTTAAGGTGCAGGAACCTCAATGCCAATCAACAAGAGTGGCTTGGTAACACCACTACTAACCGAGCTGGCAGAGACTTGAAGGACATATCTACCAGACTGAGACTGCAGCAGATGGTGAAAAAAAACAAAAACCTACTTGGCCTCATTATCACCAATCAGCCTGTTGCAGATGCATCTGTCATGACCACTGCATAGTCCTTGTAGAAATGCTCCATCATATAGTGGAACTAACACTGTGCTAAATATGATAGATTCAGAATATAACTGGCAGGTCAAAACTGAACATCCATTAGGCACTGTGAACCATCAGTGGCAGCAAAATTTTATTCCACCACAACCTGTAACTTCACATGCCGGCATAACTCTCTCTATCACGACCACCAAGCCAGGGGATCAACAACACAGGCTACATGCACACTAAATAGTGGAAGCGATATGCTATATATAAAACCGAGTGATCTTACAGCTAAAAGATCGGGTCAAAACTCTGCAGTCCTGTCCCATCCAGTCATGAATGGTGGTGGACAATTAAAGTCATAGAAGTCAATGACTCCATGAACATCCACATTCTTAATGATGGTGGAACACCCACAGATAATTGCAAAAGAATTCAGTGCTTGTAACCATCTTCAACCAGAGGTGTCAAGTGGATTTTCAATCTCCTCCTGAGGTCCCCGGGATCACATATCTCTTCAGCCAATTTTATTTTTTTATTATTCAGGCATGGAATTTGGGCATCGTTGGCTAGGCCTGCATTTATTGAACTTCACTAACTACCCTTGAGAAGGTGATGGTGTGCTGCCTTTTTGAATTGCGGCAGTCCATGTAGGAACACACACTGCTATTAGGAAGTTCCAGAATTTTGACCCAGCAACAACAAAGGAACTGCAATATTGTTCCATATCAGGATGGTGTACATCTTGGGGGAAAACTTTCAGGTAGTGGTGTGCCCATGCATCTGCTTTGTCCTTGGTTGAGGTCGCACATTTGGAAGATTCGCTCCCGATGATATCACGAAACGAGTGCATTTAACACAGCAAAGACGATGGGCTCCAAAAAAATACCAGCTGAGGACTTGTGCTCCACAAATAGCTACGTGCCTTACCAAGCTGTTTCAGTACAGCTACAAAACTGGCATCGACTTGACAAAGCACAAAAAGCAGGACAAATCCAATCCAGCCAATTATCATCTTAATTGACTTTCAATCAAAGTGATGGAAGATGCTGTCGACAGTGCTATCAAGCAGCACTTACTCAGCAATGACCTGTTCACCAAGGTCCAATTTGGGTTCCACCAGAACCAATTCTATAAACGTCCTTACACCCTTGGTCAAAACATGGGCAAAACAGCTGACTTCCAGACGTAAGCGAGAAAGCGATAAAGAAAGGAAGGATAGGCTATGAAGCTAGGCTAGCAATTAATATAAAAAATGATAGTAAAAGTTTTTATAAATATATAAAAAGGAATAGAGTGGCTAGAGTGAATGTTGGACCCTTGGAGGACGAGAGGGGGGAGTTAATAGTGGGAAATGAGGATATGGCTGAGTCTTTAAATAAGTTTTTTGTGTCGGTCTTCACGGTGGAGGACACAAATAGTTTGCCAAATATTAACGATAGAGGGTTGGCAGCAGGAGAAATACTTAATACAATTAATGTTACCAGAGAGGCAGTGCTGGGTAGACTAATGGGACTGAAGGTGGACAAGTCCCCGGGTCCGGATGGAATGCATCCCAGGGTATTGAAAGAAATGTCAGAGGTAATAGTGGATGCGTTAGTGATTATTTATCAAAACTCGTTGCATTCTGGGGTAGTGCCGGTTGATTGGAAAACGGCTAATGTTACGCCGCTGTTTAAAAAAGGAAGGAGACAAAAGGCGGGTAACTATAGGCCGGTCAGCTTAACGTCTGTAGTAGGGAAAATGCTGGAATCCATTATTAAAGAGGAGATAGCAGGGCATCTGGATAGAAATGGTTCGATCAATCAGACGCAGCATGGATTCATGAGGGGAAAGTCGTGCTTGACGAACATGTTGGATTTTTATGAAGATGTGACTAGGGCGGTTGATGGAGGAGAACCGGTGGATGCGGTGTTTTTGGATTTCCAAAAGGCGTTTGATAAGGTGCCCCATAAAAGGCTGCTGAAGAAGATTAGGGCACACGGAGTTGGGGGTAGTGTGTTAAAGTGGATTGGGGACTGGCTATCCGACAGGAAGCAAAGAGTCAGAATAAATGGGTGTTTTTCTGGTTGGAGGAAGGTAACTAGTGGCGTGCCGCAGGGATCGGTACTCGGGCCGCAACTGTTTACCATTTATATAGATGATCTGGAGGAGGGGACGGAGTGTAGGGTAACGAAGTTTGCAGACGACACAAAGATAAGTGGAAAAGTGAATCGTGTGGAGGACGGAGAAGATCTGCAGAGAGATTTGGACAGGCTGAGTGAGTGGGCGAGGATATGGCAAATGGAGTATAACGTTGAGAAATGCGAGGTTATACACTTTGGAGGAAATAATAACAAATGGGATTACTATCTCAATGGAAACAAATTAAAACATGCTACCGTGCAAAGGGACCTGGGGGTCCTTGTGCATGAGACGCAAAAGCCCAGTCTGCAGGTACAACAGGTGATCAAGAAGGCAAATGGGATGTTGGCCTATATTGCAAGGGGGATAGAATATAAAAGCAGGGATGTCTTGATGCACCTGTACAGGGCATTGGTGAGGCCGCAGCTGGAATACTGTGTGCAGTATTGGTCCCCTTATATGAGGAAGGATATATTGGCATTGGAGGGAGTGCAGAGAAGGTTCACCAGGTTGATACCGGAGATGAGGGGTTTGGATTATGAGGAGAGGCTGAGGAGATTGGGTTTGTACTCGTTAGAGTTTAGAAGGATGAGGGGGGATCTTATGGAGACTTATAAGATAATGCGGGGGCTGGATAGGGTGGAGGCGGAGAGATTCTTTCCACTTAGTAAGGAAGTTAAAACTAGAGGACACAGCCTCAAAATAAAGGGGGGTCGGTTTAAGACAGAGTTGAGGAGGAACTTCTTCTCCCAGAGGGTGGTGAATCTCTGGAATTCTCTGCCCACTGAGGTGGTGGAGGCTACCTCGCTGAATATGTTTAAAGCGCGGATGGATGGATTCCTGATCGGTAAGGGAATTAAGGGTTATGGGGATCAGGCGGGTAAGTGGTACTGATCCACGTCAGATCAGCCATGATCTTATTGAATGGCGGGCAGGCTCGAGGGGCTAGATGGCCTACTCCTGCTCCTATTTCTTATGTTCTTATGTAAGGCAAAAGTTACTGCCTTTGACATCAAGACAGCATTGGCTGAGCACAGCATGAAGAAGCCAGAATCAATGGAAATCAAGAGAAAAACACTCCACTGGCTGAGGTCATGCCTAGCACAAAATAAGATGGTTGTTAGAGGTCAATTCTCTCAATCTGAAGGGACCACCGCAAGAGTTCACCAAGATAGTTTCCTGGACCCAACCATCTACAGCTGCTTCAATGGCCTTCCCTGTATCATAACATAGAAAATGAGCCCATTTGCTGATGGATTACAATGTTTAATTCACAGCTCCACATGTAACAAAGCAGTCTACACCTGCATACAGCAAGGCTTGTCCAGCATTTAGGTTTGGGTTAATTGGTGGCAAGTAACATTCATATCACATAAGTGGCAGGAAATGACCATAGCCAATAAGTGAATCTCATCATCTCCCCTTGTCATTCAGTAATATTACCATCACTGAACCCTTCCCCATCAATATTGTGGAGGTTATCAGTGACCAGAAATGAAAGTGGACCAACCAGGTAAATACAGTGTTGTCAAAAAGGTCAAAGGCTGGAAATTCTGCAGAGAGTAACTCACCCTCTGACTCCCCAAAACCTGTCCACCATCAGCAAGGCAAAATACAGGAGTGCATTGGAATATTCCTCAGTTGCCTGGATGAGTGCAGCTTCAACAATATTCAGAAGCTTGATACAAAACAAAACAGCTCGCTTGACTGGCAACCCATCCACCCACCTTAATCATTGACTTCCTCCATCATCAACACACTGTCATAGCTGTGTCTACCATCTGCACTGCAGCAACTTACCAAGGCTCTTTAACCGCACCTTCCAAAACCACAACCTCTACCACCTAGAAGGACACACGTGAATACCTGCAGGTTCACCTCCTATCACACACCATCTTGACTTGAAAATATGTCACCGTTCCTCAGTCCCTGGGTCAAAGTCCTGGGACTCCCTCCCTTACACCACTGTGCATGTACCTTCATTAGCTCATGAAGGTAGCTCACCACCATCTTCTCAAGGGCAATCAGGGATGAACAATAAATGCTGGCCTTGTCAGGGACAGCCACATTCCACAAATTAAAAAAACTGCCACACCACTCTTTAAGGACAGATCGGCATTTCGTGCTAAAAGCAACAAGTTTTTTTTAAATAATCAAAACCACACCCATTCATCATCCAATTAAAAATCAGTCTGCGTAGCTCAAAACGTGGCTGCCATACCTCCAGAATATGACAGCACCTCACCCCACATTAAAAATATATTTATGCAAACTCAATAGGTTTAATAGAATTTGACATCTTAATCTTAGAGAATTAAAATTAAGCGTTTTAAATTTCAATCTGATTACAGAACGAGCCATTTTAGACACAAGTGTTGTAAAGCAAGAATTCAAATCAAAGCAGAAAATGATCAGAAGTGTCAAGCTAATTAAATGGATAAATCCATAGCATATTAACAATGCTGTTTTTGCGTATTTAAATGACCTCAAGAAATATTAATTGCAATATTTGATACATTGTCATAACCAGTGAAACTAAATTAACAAGCTAGAAAGTGCAAGTGATGGGAGAACATGAATAGGTTGTTTTGTATGCCTCGCACAGTAAATGGTGTAAAATGAAAATGCTAACTAAGGGTCTGATCCCCCTCATCTTTCCATTCACCCACATCGTTGCGAGTTCACACAATTCTGTTTTAATGTCAGAAGATGATCGCAAACTGTCAATCACCGACAGTAATTGTGGGTTTAAGACTGGTCACTCTCTGTATATTGAAGCACAGAGAGTGCCTGCAGTCACTGCTAATCCCAGGCTCCGGAATCACAGTCTGTCAGTCCCACACATGATGCAATACCGTGTGCTGTGGTGGGCCAAGTGGGTGAGCTCTCCTCGAGTCAACCCAGCCCCCGGCTGGGGGAGGCTCGGGCCGATCGGACACTCACCTAAACAAGGGCTGGAAACGTTCGCTGACAGCCTCAGAGCCATCTGCCGTCCCTTTAATAATCTCAAACCCCCGACTGACAACCGCCGCTCCACAGCTGCTTGCTCGCTCTCACGCTCGCTCCCACGACGAAGTGACACCGGCACTACTTCCGGGTGTCACGGTCAAAGCCTTCCCCCCCCATTTCCGGTACCACCCCTCATCCCTTCCCCTCCTCACATCACAGAATGCTCAGTCATCTTCCAGGATTAAAATAGTTCTGATCTTAAGTAAACAATTTCGTTTATTCAGCCCACTGCTGGGAGACGTAAGGAAAAACAGTGCAAACCTACTGATGGCTGGGTTTATTTTTTACACCGAGATTGCCAATGTTATGCATATCTGCCACGTATTTACCCAGCCTCTGGTCTGAGGAGGCGGAATCTGGATCACACCCTCCTTGATGTTTTATCAGTGACTCTTAAAGTAACCGCGAGTATTTGCAATAATAAATCACAGAAAATAGATTTCTATATTTTCCAAACTGCTTGTGATAAATTTGCAGTTAATAGCCAAAAGAAAGACATTGAAAGGAGCTAGCAGTTAGTATTACTTAAAATATGTTATAATTATTTTTAAAATAACGGAAACGAGAGTAGGATTCCAGGGACAGTGAGAAAATCTAGGAAGAAACTATGGAGGATGTATTAAATATTTCACTTATTTTACAAAAAGTGGAACTGTGAATGTAGGATGATATACAATAATTGTTTTTTTTAAATGAATTGTGAAAAAAGCAGAAATCAAATAAATAAGTCATTGAGACTTAATCCCTTTGCAAATATTTTTTATTAAGTCCTCCATGTTTTATAAAAAGTAAAAGTTATGGATTTTTGAGCCAGGATTTACATTCTGGAATCTTCTCATCCAGTTATAATATCAACTCGGGTGGTAACAGAGCGCTTTGATTGCCTTTCTCAGAGTCAATTCAATTGGGTTGATGACTTGCATGGATGCATTTTACCATCTCTCCTCTCATCTCCTTCGGGATGATACTTTATTTCCTTTGTACAAGTCGCCATCTTGGGCTGTCAATTCATCTCGGTAAACGCAATATGCTGTTATGACCACAGTGACAAATCTGTTATCCCAAGTTAGGATGGATGAACTGGCTCCCATTCCTCATACAATCCCCTTGCACGGTAGCAACAAGATCAATTTAAAGAGGATCCTTCCCATGACAAATATTTTTTCCCAGCCCAATATATTTATGTTTCAAATGAGCCAATTTAACCAGGCATTTCTGAGTGCAATAAATACTGAGTTTATTAGTTACTAAATGTGAGAAAATGATTAAAAAAAACACATGCATATTCGTTCACACAGATGTGAAATTGGAATCGAGTCCAAAAGTAGATAAGAAAAAAATATACTAATCAATTTTTGACCTGTCCATGAGGAATAGATGGTGGAACATTGCAGCCTTTGCAATTCATGATTTAAGTAGCGCTGACTTCAGTAAGTTTTGAGATTCCAGTGTTCTGAGGGTCAGCTGAGAAGCTGCCCTGTTTCCTTTTCAAATGTGGCTTTGCTGACTTGACTTGCTTCAGAAACAAGAAATAAGAGTGAGAGAGTTACCTTCAAAAACCTTTTGAAGGGGTTTACTGCTGCTGCTGTCTTTCCTCTAGTGGCACACCCAGCACTAATTGACACTGGCTTTTATACCGGTCTTTGTATATTCCTGGAAGGTGAAAATCCACAAACCAGGCTGGGATATCATAGAATCCCTACAGAGCAGAAGAAGGCCATTTGGCCCATCAACTCTGCACCAAGAACAATCCCACCTAGGCCCTATCCCCATAACCCCACATATTTACTCCACTAATCCCTCTAACCTATGCTTCCCGGGACACTAAGAGGCAATTTAGCATGGTCAATCAACATAACCTGCACATCTTTGGAGTGTGGGAGGAAACCCACACAGACACGGTGAGATCGTGCAAACTCCACCCAGACAGTGACCCAAGCTGGGAATCAAACCCATGCCCCTGGAGCTGTGATGTGGAGATGCGCCACGTTGGACTGGGGTAAACACAGTAAGAAGTTTAACAACACCAGGTTGAAGTCCAACAGGTTTATTTGGTAGCAAAAGCCACACAAGCTTTCGGAGCTCTAAGCCCCTTCTTCAGGTGAGTGGGAATTCTGTTCACAAACAGAGCTTATAAAGACACAGACTCAATTTACATGAATAATGGTTGGAATGCGAATACTTACAACTAATCAAGTCTTTAAGAAACAAAACAATGTGAGTGGAGAGAGCATCAAGACAGGCTAAAAAGATGTGTATTGTCTCCAGACAAGACAGCCAGTGAAACTCTGCAGGTCCACGCAACTGTGGGAGTTACAAATAGTGTGACCTGAACCCAATATCCCGGTTGAGGCCGTCCTCGTGTGTGCGGAACTTGGCTATCAGTTTCTGCTCAGTGACTCGGCGCTGTCGTGTGTCGCGAAGGCCGCCTTGGAGAACGCTTACCCAAATATCAGAGGCCGAATGCCCGTGACCGCTGAAGTGCTCCCCAACAGGAAGAGAACAGTCTTGCCTGGTGATTGTCGAGCGGTGTTCATTCATCCGTTGTCGCAGTGTCTGCATAGTTTCCCCAATGTACCATGCCTCGGGACATCCTTTCTTGCAGCGTATCAGGTAGACAACGTTGGCCGAATTGCAAGAGTATGTTCCGTGTACCTGGTGGATGGTGTTCTCACGTGAGATGATGGCATCTGTGTCGATGATCTGTGGAGCTGTGAGGCAGCAGTGCTAACCACCGTGCTGCCCTTAGAGGACGTTGTTCCTGCTGAGATGATAATCAGCTCCCATTATCTCCACAGGAGATGGCAGTTAGTTTCTGTATGGCTTTCATGCTTTTGATCTGTACTTGTCTGGAGACAGAGTGTGATTCCATTCTCTCTCTCTTAGTATTACCCTCAGCAATTCAGCCAGTGATTGAATTTACATCCTCCACCATCTTTGGTTTGTATGTCGATTTTTTTTTAATCCACCGGGTTTATTTAAAAGTTCATGTGTCTGTACATAAATCAGAGTTTTTCCTCCATCATCAAGATACTGGAATGACTACTGCAGGAGAGCACCAAGTTAATATGAAGTATCAGATTCACACCATGAGCTTCATGAGCCTCAGAGGTCAGTCTGAAGTTGCTCAAAGTGATGACCAAAAAATGAGACCATCAAAGGTAAAGCTGAACCTATATGATGAAATGATGCTCAAACCAAGAGGGCAAACTAAGCTAAGAGCCTAATGCAATGGGAAAAAAGATCTACAGTTCCAGATAGTGGGCAATAAACAAAATACCCTCATCCCAGTTGAAACAAATCAAACACTTGGACTGTAACCCTCTGTGTACCACAAGAAATGTGCAGTGTTTTTTTGTGTGGCACTGAGCCATTGGCTGCTGAACAGATTCTGACACATTACAAGAATGTTTTCACAGGTCTTGAATGGATTCCTGATGAATGTCATCTTGAAATAGATGAGATTGAGACCAGCTCAGCATCTACTGAGCTCCAGCTGTTCTCAAGTCCAGCCTAAAAGACAAAGATGGAGGAGCCTAAAAGATTGGAGTTGTACCTTTGTTGATTACTCAAGCAGACTGAATTAGCAGCATGGTAGCAGTGAAAACACCTGGAAAGGTGAGAGTGCAAACCTTCAATATATTCATCAAAAGTTAACCCACTTGGTAACTTGGAACCTGTGTGAAGCAGTTGTCACCTCAATTGTACATGGTGCAAATGAACAACCGGATATATTGTCAAAATCTCAGGCACATAACGTGCAACCAGAGAAGCTGCTCCTTCACAGCAGATGGCTGATGAGGAAGAGTCGATTTCACCAATTGAACAAAGAATGGAAAGAAAGAATGGAAGAAGGCCTATAGTGTGTTAGCATTTATTAACAGGGGGTTTGAGTTTAAGAGCCGTGGGGTTATGCTGCAACTGTACAGGACCTTGGTGAGACCACATTTGGAATATTGTGTGCAGTTCTGGTCACCTCACTATAAGAAGGATGTGGAAGCATTGGAGAGAGTGCAAAGGAGATTTACCAGGATGCTGCCTGGTTTGGAGGGTAGGTCTTATGAGGAAAGATTGAGGGAGCTAAGGCTTTTCTCTTTAGAACGGAGGAGGATGAGAGGCAACTTAATAGAGGTTTATAAGATGATGAAGGGGATAGATAGCGTGGATGTTCAGAGACTATTTCCTCGGGTGGATGTAGCTACTACTAGGGGGCATAACTATAGGGTTCATGGTGGGAGATATAGCAGGGATGTCCGAGGTAGGTTCTTTACTCAGAGAGTGGTTGGGGTGTGGAATGGACTGCCTGCTGTGATAGTGGAGTCGGACACTTTAGGAACTTTCAAGCGGTTATTGAATAGGCACATGGAGCACACCAGGATGACAGGGAGTGAGATAGCTTGATCTTGGTTTCGGACTAAGCTCAGCACAACATCGAGGGCCGAAGGGCCTGTACTGTGCTGTACTGTTCTATGTTCTATGACCATCAGTCCCAGAGATGAACAACTCCCCAGTAAATGCAAGAGATCAGCAGCAACATTCCCCAGAGAGACATCGTCACCCCAGGA
Organism: Mustelus asterias; assembly: GCF_964213995.1. Lineage (NCBI taxonomy): Eukaryota > Metazoa > Chordata > Chondrichthyes > Carcharhiniformes > Triakidae > Mustelus > Mustelus asterias. The sequence goes on along the minus strand of NC_135815.1, from coordinate 35,189,898 downwards.
ACCAGCAGACAACACACAAACCACCAAGAACAACCTGGATTCACAACAAAGCGCTCAATGCTTTAATGATTGTGTGAAATTTGTGTGTAGAGACAGACAAGAATGAACTGTTTTCTGTTTACACGTGAGGACTTTCTTTACAGACCGTGTATTGTGAGTAACTTGCAACTGCAAATGATAATGCATGTAAGCGTTTTCTTCATATGGAGAAATACTTGGATTGTTGCCTGTTGTGTATTGTGGTTTGCCATAGTCATGCGACCTCAGTCACATGACTTCTGTCATCATTCTTTTGAGAGTAAAGGACTGAAGCAGAAGCCATTTTAACCACCATATGGAACAGACACTCCATTATAGAAGACTGTGGTAGAAATTCATGGTGGTTTCATAGAACATAGAACAGTACAGCACAGTACAGGCCCTTCGGCCCACGAGGTTGTGCCGAACCTTTTCCGAAACCAAGATCAAGCCATCCCACTCCCTATCATTCTAGTGTGCTCCATGTGCCCATCCAATAACCGCTTGAAAGTTCCTAAAGTGTCCGACTCCATTATATATCACAGCAGGCAGTCCATTCCACACCCCAACCACTCTCTGAGTAAAGAACCTACCTCGTACATCCCTCCTATATCTTCCACCACGAACGTTATAGTTATGCCCCCTAGTAACAGCTACATCCACCTGAGGAAATAGTCTCTGAATGTCCACTCTATCTATCCCCCTCATCATCTTATAAACCTCTATTAAGTCGCCTCTCAACCTCCTCCGCTCTAAAGAGAAAAGCCCCAGCTCCCTCAACCTTTCCTCATAAGACCTACCCTCCAAACCAGGCAGCATCCTGGTAAATCTCCTTTGCACTCTTTCCAGTGCTTCCACATCCTTCTTATAGTGAGGTGACCAGAACTGCACACAATATTCCAAATGTGGTCTCACCAAGTTCCTGTACAGTTGCAGCATAACCCCACGGCTCTTAAACTCAATCCCCCTGTTAATAAAAGCTAACACACTATAGGCCTTCTTCACGGCTCTATCCACTTGAGTGGCAACCTTCAGAGATCTATGGATATGAACCGCAAGATCTCTCTGTTTCTCCACATTCCTCAGAACCCTACCTTTGACCCTGTAATCCGCATTCAAATTTGTCCTACCAAAATGAATCACCTCGCACTTATCAGGGTTAAACTCCATCTGCCATTTTTCAGCCCAGCTCTGCATCTTATCAATGTCTCTTTGCAGCCTACAACAGCCCTCCACCTCATCCACTACTCCACCAATCTTGGTGTCATCTGCAAATTTACTGATCCACTCTTCAGCCCCTTCCTCCAAGTCATTTATAAAAATCACAAATAGCAGAGGACCCAGCACTGATCCTTGTGGTACACCGCTGGTAACTGGTCTCCAGTCTGAAAATTTTCCATCCACCACCACCCTCTGTCTTCTATGAGATGAGATAGCCAGTTACTTATCCAATCGGCCAAATTTCCCTCTATCCCACACCTCCTTACTTTCTTCATGAGCCGACCATGGGGGACCTTATCAAACGCCTTACTAAAATCCATGTATGTTCTCGATGGAAACAAATAGTTTTGAGGAGAGACTTTAAACACTGAGACTATTTTCACTGGCTCCAAAAAAGCTGAATACACAAAAGCTAAAGAACAAAAGAGATAGGAGCAGGAGTAGAACACACAGCCCATTAAGCTTGCTTCATCATTCTATATGATGGCCGATCTTGTACTTTCCTGCCCATTCCTCATATCTCTTGATTCCCCGAATCTGTCTAACCTGTGGAGAATTAATGCAGGTTTTTTTAAAAATTCAGAATTTGATAGGATAAGTAAGAAGATTATTCCCTTTAGTTAGGGTGTCAGTTACAATTGATAAGCAATTTAAAATCATTAACAGCATGAGGTCAGGAGAAACATATTTTATGCCAGGACAGAATGAATAGTGATGTGGGCAAATGTGGATTAAGTAAAGCCAGCACCGATTTGTTAAAGGAAATCGTGTTTAACTAACTTGCTTGAGCTTTTTAATCAGGTAACAGAGGGAGTTGATGAGGGTAATGATGTTGATGTGATGTGCATGGATTTTCAAAAGGTGTTTTATGCAGTTTCACACAACCGTCTTGTGAGCAAAGTTATAGCCCATGGAATGAAAGGGACAGTAGCAATATGGGTACAAAATTGGTTGAGTGACATGAATCAGAGAGGTGTGCTTAATGGATGATTTTTGCACTGGAGGAAGGTTTATAGCAGAATTCCCCAGGGGTCAGTCCCCAGATGGGACTCTTGCTCTTCCTGATATGTAAATGACCTTGATGCACAGGGCACAACTTCAAAATTTTCCAATGATATGAAACATTTTTAGAATTCATTTACAGGATTGGGCATCACTGGCAGCCAATATTTATTGCCCATCACTAACTGCCCATTTGAGAGTCAACCACATTGTTCTGTCTTAGACCAGGTAAGAATGGCAGATTTCCTTCCCTAAAGGACATTAGTGAACCAGATGGGTTTTTACAACAATGGATAATGGTTTCTTGGTTATCATTAAACTTTTAATTCTAGATTTGTTATTGAAATCAAACTTCACCATATGCCATGGTGGGATTGTCCTAGGTCTCTTGATTACTAGTGACAATCCAACTACCCCACCACCCTCCCCAATGGAAGCATTGGATTTGAGAAGATCATGTAGAACTTCAAAAGGACATAGACAAGTCAGTGAAATGTGTTGACATCTGGCAGATGAAGTTCAATGTGGAGAAATTTGAAGTGATTTATTTTGGTAAGAAGAACATGGAGAGACAATGTAAAGGGTACAACCCTAAAGGAGATGCAGAAGCAGAGGGATATGGTGTATACATGCTGAAGTCATTGATGGTGATGGAGTGGTCAATAAAGCATATCGTTTTCAAGGCTTTATTAATAGGGGTATGGAGTGCAGGAGCAAGGAGGTTATAGTGAACTTGTATGAAATAATAGTTTGGCCTGAGCTGAGTATTGTGTCCAGTTCTGTGTACTGTGCTGCCGGAAGGATGTGAAGGCAATACAGAGAGTTCAGAAAAATGGTTCCAGGGAAGGAGAACTTCAGTTATGAAGACAAATTTGAGAAGTTAGAACTGTTTTCCATGGACAGAAGAAGGCTGAAAAGAAATGTGATATAATTATTCAAAATTATGAGAGTCGCCGTCTCCAGTGGCACTGGATCATCTCCAGGTCACAGAAAGAACAACACCATGAACTATTAGAGTGTGGGCAGGGGGAAAGAGAATGCAGGTTGAATTAGATACTGGACATTTCCATGGGAAATGTAAGATTTTTGATTTTTTTTATTGTCACATGTATGAGTATACCGCGAAAAGTATTGTTTCTTGCATGCTATACAAAGCATACCATTCATAGAGAAGGAAAGGAGAGAGCGCAGAATATAGTGTTACAGTCATAGATGGGGTGTAGAGAAAGATCAACTTAGTGCAAGGTAGGTCCATTCAAAAGTCTGATGGCAACAGGGAAGAAGCTGTTCTTGAGTTGGTTCGTACGTGACCTCAGACCTTTGTATCTCTTTCCCGATGGAAAGAAGATGGAAGAGAGTATGTCCGGGGTGCATGGGGTCCTTAATTATGTTGGCTGCTTTTCCAAGGCAGCGGGAAATGAAGACAGAGCACCCATGCTAGGGTTGTGGCCGAAATAATGTTTGTGCCTAACTGGCCTCTGTAAATGGCATGCCCCATTCAAACACTAGTAGGATCCATGCTGGAGATTAGCAAAAACAAAAGGTCATTAATTGGTTGGAAGATGGACAACAGAGCACAAGGATAAATGGTTTGTTATCAGTGAGACATATGGTGTTCTCCAGGAATGTGGACTACGGTTTTAGCTTTCAACGTACTTTCCAACTATCAGGGCATTTTCCTATGTACTATTTTATGTTAAATACTCAAGCATAACACTAAGGATTGCAAAGAGGAATATGTATTCTGAAGGTCTTTATTCCAAGTTCAGTAAACAGACATTTATTTAGTTAATCTTCCCATGAAGATTTCAGACATTGTCAATCATTACCCTGCATTGTTGCCTGAAAGGGATCCAAATCCATCTTTTTTACTTCAGTTGATACATTCAGCAACTTTTAGTATCGTCAGATTTATTATTTTGTACTGTTACAGAGAGGAGAGCGACAGCCAAATTGTACTACTTTTCTCTCACAAACTATCCATCAGCTGTTGTTTTCGAAGTATGCTTTGGTTTGTTTTCCCAAACTCTTGGTTTATGATTGAATTTACTCATAACTTGCAGAAAACTTGTATGATGATTAACTCAAGAGGTGTTTGTTTATTTCACATTCAAAACCTGGGGCGGGGGAATGTTTGCAACTTCCCACTCCATTCCATGCACACACACTAAGGAGGATGGGGAGGTGGTGAACAGATGGAAAAATGTTTTATCATATTGGATAGTAACAGTCCAAGAATCACAGAAACAGATTTTAGTTCATGATTCATGTGATTTCCAGAATCCGGGAAATCAAAGTCCAAAGAGTGTTTCCTTCATGGTGGAGTTCAATTACCATGAGTTTTTGACTGGAGACGAAAACATGTAAATCCTTGAAACAAATAACGCTGCAACATGAAGGGCTTTCTGGGCTTAGACTGCTTAGCAGGCATTGGTCTTAAAGACTTAAAATCAAGCAGGCTTCAAAGTTGAAAGATGGTAACTGACTGATTGCTTGCTCAGCTAGGCTGCTGGATTCCTTTCCAGTCAATGTTAAAATAGCTGTCTGGGGTCCCTCAGTTCTAAATGGCACACAGAATATTCGAAAATGGTGACTCAAGTCATGTGACCTCCTTTCTCCACAATTACTTCAAAAGGGATGTTTATCAAATAACTGGAACTGGCTTTGATTTCAGGACTGATAATGTCCCAGTCATTAGTTGTTGACAGCCATATTGAGGGTCTGGTGTTGGGAAGCTTATTGTGTAGGAAAACCTCTCCGACTCTGTTGGAAGGGTGAGCTTATCAGATGCAAATGACATTTCTTTGTCCCCTCAATGGTCCCCATTTGAAATGTACTGGACGGTCTCCAGTGTGAGATGAATCTTTCAGCGGTTCTGCAGGAATAATGAGTTTCACGGTGCAAGTCCCCTAGTTTTGTGATTATGGGGGCGAGATTCCATAGGTTCAAAGAGGAATTATGTTGTTCTTGTTACTGCTGTTGGCAGCTTCCAGAACAAAGGCCAGTCCAGTGTTCTTGTGACTTGTCACCACCATCTTTTTACGTTTCATAGAACATAGAAAGCCACAGCACAAACAGGCCCTTCGGCCCACAAGTTGCGCCGATCACATCCCCACCTCTAGGCCTATCTATAGCCCTCAATCCCATTAAATCCCATGTACTCATCCAGAAGTCTCTTAAAAGACCCCAACGAGTTTGCCTCCACCACCACCGACGTCAGCCGATTCCACTCACCCACCACCCTCTGAGTGAAAAACTTACCCCTGACATCTCCTCTGTACCTACCCCCCAGCACCTTAAACCTGTGTCCTCTCGTAGCAACCATTTCAGCCCTTGGAAATAGCCTCTGAGAGTCTACCCTATCCAGACCTCTCAACATCTTGTAAACCTCTATCAGGTCACCTCTCATCCTTCGTCTCTCCAGGGAGAAGAGACCAAGCTCCCTCAACCTATCCTCATAAGGCATGCCCCCCAATCCAGGCAACATCCTTGTAAATCTCCTCTGCACCCTTTCAATGGCTTCAACATCTTTCCTGTAATGAGGTGACCAGAACTGCGCGCAGTACTCCAAGTGGGGTCTAACCAGGGTCCTATAAAGCTGCAGCATTATCTCCCGACTCCTAAACTCAATCCCTCGATTAATGAAGGCTAGTACGCCGTACGTCTTCTTGACCACATCCTCCACCTGCGAGGCCGATTTAAGAGTCCTATGGACCCAGACCCCAAGGTCCTTCTGATCCTCTACACTGCTAAGAATGGTACCCTTCATATTATACTGCTGCTTCATCCCATTGGATCTGCCAAAATGGATCACCACACACTTATCCGGGTTGAAGTCCATCTGCCACTTCTCCGCCCAGTCTTGCATTCTATCTATGTCTCGCTGCAACTTCTGACATCCCTCCAAACTATCCACAACACCACCTACCTTGGTGTCGTCAGCAAACTTACCAACCCATCCCTCCAGCAAAAATTCAATTTTAACCAACCCATCCCTTCAGCAAAAATTCAATTTTAAAGACAGTAAAAAAAATAAGTTTTGATACATAAGGTGGGATTTTATGACCTCGCTTGGGCGAGATCGTAAAATCCCGCCCGAGGCCAATGGAGATTTCCGTTCTGTGAGAAGTTAGAATGGAGGCAGTAAAATTCCGGCCATAGTGTTGGACGTATTTTCATGTCAAAGGCACCTAATTGTCAGCAATAAAAACGCACTTCTCCCGCTCAAGATTTTTAGTTAAAGTATTGAGCTAAGATTGTAATTCTTTTGCCGAACGGGTAAAAACATACCTATGCCGTCCATCATTACATTTGTTCATCATCAGTTCTACCATTCAACAGATTGTGTGTGAGAAACAAAAAAAATCAAGCCTTTTTTGGCTATTAAAGTATTCCAAGGATTTATTTTAAACGAAAGGGAAACATGCTTGCACTGATCTCCATTTTGTGGCTGTGAATACCCATGGCCTAAAACCATGTGCTGAATTTTTACCATGAAACAACTCCCCCCCCCCCCCACCGGCAGAAGACTGATCAAAGTTAAGATTTTCACAAGAATGAGCCCTTGATATGGAGGGAGGTTTCTTGCCCAATTAAAGCTAGTATAGGGTTGAATCAGATGAAGAGTGTGACCCATGGCAGCTATAAAGGAGGCCGCCATAAAGTTGTCCAAAGGTAGAAATCTGCTAAAATAAAAGCAAAATACTGCAGATACTGGAAATCTGAATTACAAAAAAATATGGAAAAACACAGATCTGGCAGCTTCTGTGAAAATAGAATCAGCTTGACTCTAACATGGCTCATCTTCAGAACACTAAGAATCTGAAGAGTAATATTCAACTTGAAATGTCAACTTTGTTTCTCTCCACAAATGCCTCCAGAATTGCTGAGATTTTCAGCATTTATTATAGTAAATCTGATCGTGTTAATGCCTTCCAAAGCAGAGGCAAAAGCTTGACATCTGGGGCAGGGTTGCCACTCACCTCATTGAAGCTGATCTGGATCAAAGTTGGAAACTATGAGGCGAGGAGGCAGGTCCTCTTCCTGGAGGGTGGCAGAAGGCCACGACCTCAAGCAAAGTGTCAAGTGGATTAATGGAGTGTTGTATGCTCACTTTCTCTGTTTTTCATTGTCTGCACTGTGTAAAAGATGACATGTTAAGCCATACATCTAGGACTTTTATTACTACCATTACAGGAAGAGTAGTATGATGTGGTGAAAGATATGAAGGGATACTCCATGGTGAGGGCAAATACTCTGCATAGGTATGCTTCCCTCAATGATGGTAAGTGATTCAACATTCCAGGCTGCATCTTCCATGTACATGTTGGCAGAGATGTTCCTGGATCAGGAGATGCCTGACATTCATGGTATCTTAATGAGCCCTTTGTCATCTGAGTTGAGCCGTCACTTTCTTGTGCATCCAAGATACCTTTCTCTTAATCTCTCTCCACTTCTTTCTCCTCTCTCGTTCCCTGCACCTCCTCCATCTGCAGGAGGAAACTGGAGCACCTGGTGCAAACCCAAAAAGACACAGGGAGAACGTGTAAACTCCACACAGTCACCCAAGGCCAGAATTGAACCCGAGTCCCTGGCACTATGAGGCAGTAGTATGAACACCATCCCACCCTGGCAGTGTTGGAAGCAGCTGTGGCCAAGGGGAGGCAGAGATCCATTATTCCAATACTCAAAAAGTCAGAACTATGGTGGGAATTTCCCATACTTGCTATTGTGATTGGCAGTCTTGCCCCAGGCTCTTATGCCTCAGTGAAGTGAAGAACATGTTTGATGCCTGAGCATTGACTGACCTCTCCCACTTTCACACTGCCAAGGGCACCTCCTTTGAAAATGTCTTTCCGGCACTGACTCTTTTGGGGCCGGGTGATGTCCCCGGCCAGCCATGACTGCCTTCCAATCTGTACCCACTCCTGAACCCATGTGTTCCCCTCAAAATTCTAGTTTCCCACCATCAAGCTCTTAAACTCGAGTACTTTAATTGACTTCAGTGGGGCTGCCCGACCTCCCTGATCTGGGAACTGATCTGCCAACCAGTGCTGCTATTTTTGGCCATAACATCCCACCCCGCCTCCTTTGTCAACCTCAAGGTTGAGGCAGCAAAACTCAGCACCACATCTCTTAAAATTGCACATTGTAAACCATCATTAGCAATTTATTCAAATCAATTATGTAAAATATACTTTTTAAAAATTACATTGTCTTGCAAATATTCACTTACTTTTAATAATTGTGAAAATAACAAGGGTTAATGAGGATCTATGTACAAATATTGTATTTGTAAATTTATGGAGAAACTAATCCACAAACAGCAATGTGGATTTAGATTAGCCAAAAAGGACAAAATTCAATACAAGATCAACTATGAAAATCAAGTGCAAATGTTGTTGTACAGGACTATAAAAAATATCGTCTTCATTCAGACAATTTGCAAGAAAACAATCATTTCATACAATTTAAAAAACATCAAAAATTTCTGGAATAAACATCAGTTATAGGTGACCTGTGAGATGTAATCTCTACTGAACTCTGCAAAACCACAAACTGCAGCACAGTACCTGCATTGCAAAGTAAAAAGAGCTGTCCCAACAACCTAATATGAAAGATGCATCTTATGTGAATAAGTAAATCGAACTAAATCAAGAACACTCAAGAACTTTGGCCACTCGAGAGGTTACCAAGGCAGCATAATGCAACTTTTTCAAGGAACTAGGGCCATTTTAACAGAATCAGGAATACGGTTTGCATAATAGTCAAAGTTCTTCAAAGTTGCAAGGACTCCAGCTGAGTTCATATGCTTCACATCTTTATGATACTGGAAAGGATTCCCATGTATATCCGTCAGTTTACCTAAAAGTAAAAAGAGTTACAATAAAAAACTCGTTAAACAAGGCAACTCTTATTATCTTTGGGTGGTTTATGCTGTGTGTCTGAATTGGTTTACCCAGGCAGTACCTCGTTGACATATAACCCTAATAAAGTTTCTAACAGCCAGGCTATGTCTGCTGACCTACAAACTCGCCATTAAATTTTAAATGTTTTGGAAATGTGGTTGGGGTGCATGTGCTTTTTGAAAGCTTGCAAAATAACTCAATCTCCAGGAGACCCCTTCAGAAATGTTAAAATTAGTTGACATCACAATGAACTTGCGCTCCGTGCATTATCACACAAAATTGTGCAAGACTCCTCACAGCACCTCCCTGCTGAGTCATGTCACAAGTGAACTCTACAAGTGCCTGTACAACTGTGCATTAGTAACTAGATTCATTTCAGCTTTCTAAATATAAAAGTCATGAATCTGCACAAATTAAAAGGATCAAGACAGGACAATTAAAAAACCTAACATTTATACAGCGCCATTCACAATCTCGGGATAACCCAAAGTGCTTTACAGCCAATTAAGTATTTTTGGAAATGCAGTCACTATTACAATGTAGGAAATGTGGCAGCCAATTTGTGCACCTACTAACAGCAATGTGATAATGGCTATCTTGTAATGTTGATTGAGGAATAAATTTTGACCAAAACACTGGGGACAATTGCCTTGATCTTCTCAAAATGCCACAAAATTTATGTCTATTCAGGGAAGTTATAGCATCTGATTAACAGGACACCAACAGCATAACACTTCCTCAATACTGTACCGGATCATAGATTTTTGCCCTCAAATTTCTGCAATTGGTCTTGAACTTGCAACCGCCTGACTCAAAAGGTGAGTGTACTACCAACTGAGCCAAGGCTGACATTTTCTTCTAAATGCTCACAAGCTCATCCAGGAATTCAGCGCTCTCAATAAACCGAGGTTTGTTGAACTCATTGCCTGTAGGTATTTTGGGAGTTATTTTTGGTTTTCCCAAAAAGCTGGTCTGATTACACAAGAGGTTTGGCTATAAGCAACTAGACCCAAAACATTATTTCAGCCTTTTTTTATGTACATGATACATGAGAGAACAAATGGGTTATCAAATAAATTGAAAGCAAAATTTTGAAGTGACATGCCCCATTCAAAAGTTTGCACCTTTTCTTTTCAGATATTCATTTTTGATCTGAAGTCTCAATAAATTTTATTTGAAAATCTGCTCTTAAATAAACAAATGTTTACCCAATTTTATTCCTAGGGAACTATTATCAAAAGAATTAAAAGCTCAAGATTGAACTGTTTAAAAAAAGATGAGTTGATGCTATAGAATGTTGGTATCATTTGGAGGTCATTAAACAACATAAAAATGAGGTATTGTACAACATAAAATTTTAATCAGCAAAGCTCAAAGGATTCCTGTTATGACGACCACGAAGGCCACAAGGCATCATCAACAGATCTACCCATGGGCGTCATGAAGTACAAGCTGCCTTATTGAGCAAGCAGAGGCTTGCCCAATGGGAAGCAATCAGTGGGGAGTTTTAAGCCTGTAACTTTACATGAACTGGAGTTGTAGGTCCCGAGATAAAGTTTATTAGTCACAAGTACGGCTTACATTAACACTGCAATTAAGTTATGAAAATCCCCCAGTCGCCACACACTGGCGCCTGTTCGAGTGCACTGAGGGAGAATTTAGCATGGCCAATGCACGTCTTTCAGATTGTGGGAGGAATCCGGAGCACCCAGAGGAAACCCATGCAGACACGGGGAGAATGTGCAAACTCCACACAGACAGTGATCCAAGCCGGGAATCGAACCCGGGTCCCTGGCGCTGTGAGGCAGCAGTGCTAACCACTGTGCCGCCCATGAAGACTACCTGACTATAAGCCACAGGAGTGACTTTTTGGTGCACAATAAAGGGTGCTGGTGACAGGAAACTGCCATTTGGCTGAATGACTATGTCCCCCTTAAAATATTAATGAGCACTGCATAGAAATAGTTTGTAAAATGCATACCATCTTCATATATTGACACAGTCCGTTTATCCAAAGCCACAAAATTTAGGCACAGGTTTGCAACAAAGGGCAAACCCCAAACCTGTTTAATCCCCCATGCAATTTATGCTAAAAAATAATCTCACCATTGTCTGCTAGCACAGGAAAACCATCCATAAGGACAAGGGTTTATAGGGTTATTTTGCAGCCAGATTGAATGAATATGAACTCCCAATGAGTCAATCCTACCAAGGTCCGTTAGGGAGTTAGGGCTGTTCAAGAAGATGACAAAACAGCAGCAAAAATGCATACTTATATGACACCTTTAACATAATAAAACGTCCCAAGATGTTTCACAGGAGCAACGTAAAATAAAATGATATCAAACCGCACAAAGAGATAATTAGGTCAATGACCAAAAACTTGGTCAAAGAGGTAGGTTTCTTGCAGCGCTCAAAGGGGGGTAAGAGAGGTACAGACACAGAGAACTTCAGTGAAAGAATTCCTGCGCTCAAGGCCTCGGCCACCAACAGCTGAATGATTAAAATCGGACTGTTCAACAGCCAGAATTAGAACAGCACGGCTATCTCAAGAGGGTTGTGGGATTGCAGAGCTAGAGAGGAGGGAAGTCATGGAAGGATTTGAAAATAGGGACGAGATTTTTGTTTTAAAATCAAGATGTTGCTTGACGAGGAGTCAATCTAGATCAGTGGGCACAGGGGTGACAGGTGAACGGGGACCTGCTGTGAATTAAAACAACAACAAGAGTTTTTGATGGCCTCAAGTTTACAGAGAGTAGAATGTGGGAAACCAGCCAGCGGTCCCTTGGAATAGAGAATACTGGAGATAATGAAGGCATAAATTAAGGTTTCAACAGTAGATTAGTTGAGACGAGACAAAGTCAGATAATATTACGGGGGTGGAAATGTGAGATAAAAAGCTCATTTTAGAGTCAAATGAGGGGCATAGATAAGATGGATTGAAAGTCACTTTTTCCACTAGTAGAGGGGTCAATAACCAGGGGGCATAGATTTAAGACAAGAAATAGGAGGCTAAGAGGAGAGTTGAGGAGAAATGTTTTCACCAAGGGTAGTGGGACCCGAGATTCACTTCCTAAAAAGGATGGTTGAGTTAGAAACTCTCTTAACCCCCAGGGCCGTGGGCCAAGGACTGGAAAATGGGATTAGTGTAGTCAGATCTTGTTAACGGGCGTGGACACAATGGGCCAAATAGGCACAGTAAGAAGTTTCACAACACCAAGATAAAGTCCAACAGGTTTATTTGGTAGCACGAGCTTTCGGAGCACTGCTCCTTCATCAGGTGAGTGCAGCATTTGGTTCACAAATTGGGCATATATAGACACAAACTCAATTACAAGATAATGGTTGGAGTGCGAGTCTTAACAGGTAATCAAGTCTTTACAGATAAGATAATGCGAGTGGAGGGCGGTAACCCTCTCTCCACTCGCATTGTCTATACCTGTAAAGACTTGATTACCTGTTAAGACTCGCATTCCAACCATTATCTTGTAATTGAGTTTGTGTCTATATATGCCCTGTTTGTGAAACAAATCCTGCACTCACCTGATGAAGGGGCAGCGTTCCGAAAGCTCGTGCTACCAAATAAACCTGTTGGACTTTAACCTGGTGTTGTGAGACTTCTTACTGTGCCTACTCCAGTCCAATGCCGGCACTGGACTGGGGTAGGCAATCAATGGGACAAATGGCCTCCTTCTGTGCTGTAAACATCTATGCATCATTTAAAAAAATGTCATGCTGTCTAGTGCGGACCCATCTAGTTCGGTTGGTTCAAAACTGATAATATTTCATCCCAAAATGGAGGCTCCCATGATATCCAGCTAATTTTTGATTGTTTGATTATCAAGCCTATCAAATTGGGCAGGTCCACACTACAGATTTTATTTCCTTCCATCATTAATTTATAGATTTTATTTTGCAGCTCATTCAGATTTAGTAATATACAGAACTAGCTACCTGAAACAGCATGAAGGATAGCTTCAGGGGCACAAGTATCCCATTTCTTACAACCTGGACTAGCAAATACATAAGCCGAGGCTTTCCCCTCAATAAGCTGTATCACCTGTAGGAAAGAAAAGACAATAAAAGAGCAGTTAATTAGCTTTGGAAAGTGTACAATAAATATTTATACATCACCTTGAACATAACAAAACATCCCAAGGTGCTTTGCAGGAGCATTATTAAAGAAAGTAGAGCACCAAGTCTCATAAAAGAGATTTTAGGTCAGACGACTAAAAGCTTGGTCAAAGAAGTATCTTAAAAGGAGGAAATTGAGGTGGAGAGGTGTATGGAGTGAGTTCCAGATCTTGGGGCCTAGCCAACTGAAGGCATGGCCACCAATGGTGTAATAAATATTTTTGGAATGCTCAGGAGGCCAGAATTAGAGGAGTGCAAAATATCTCCTGGGGGGTGGGGGACGGGTTGTGGCACTGGAGAAGATTTCAGAAATAGGGAGGATCAAAGCAATTTGAAAATAAGGATGAGAATTTTAAGATCAAGTCATTGTTTGACCAGTAGCCAATGTAGGTCAGCAAGCACAGAGGCGATGGGGCAATGGGCTTTGCTATGAGTTGACACATGGGCAGCAGAGTTTTAGATGACCTCAACTTCAAGGAGGGTTGAATGTGGGAGAGCAGCCAAGAGGACGTTGGAATAGTCAAATCTAGAAATAACAAAAAATGAGTTTTGCAGCAGATGAACTGAGGCAAGGGAAAAGTTGAGTAATGTCATGGAGGTGAAAAGGGGCCATCTTGGAGATGGAATGATTACGAAGTTCAACTTCGGATCAAATGTGACTCCAAAGTTGCAAACCAACTGACTGAATCTCAGACTGTAGCCAGGGAAAGGGTTGGGATTGGTGCATTAAGGAATAGAGTTTGCAGTCGCGATTGGAAACAATGGTTTCAGTTTTCTCAATATTTAACTGAAGGAAATGTCAACTCATCCAGTACTGGACGTCAGATAAGGAGCCTGATAATTTAGCAACATTGGAGGAGTCAAAGTGGTGAAGTAGAGTTCAGCATATATGTTACAACTAACATTATGTCATAGAGGTTTACAGCATGGAAACAGGCCCTTCGGCCCAACTTGTCCATGCCGCCCTTCTTTCTTTAAACTCCTAAGCTAGTCCTAATTGCCCGCATTTGGCCCATATCCCTCTATACCCATGTAACTGTCTAAATGCTTTTTAAAAGACAAAATTATACCCGCCTCCACTATCGCCTCTGGCAGCTTATTCCAGACACTCACCACCCTCTGCATTAAAAAATTGCCCCTCTGGACCCTTTTCTTTCTCTCCCCTCTCACCTTAAATCTATGCCTTCTAGTTTTAGACTCCCTACATTTGGGAAAAGATATTGACTATCCAGCTGATTTATGCCCCTCATTATTTTATAGACCTCTATAAGGTCACCCCTGAGCCCTCTATGCTCCAGAGAAAAAAGTCACAGTCTATCCAGCTTCTCCTTATAACTCAAACCATCAAGCCCCGGTAGCATCCTAGTAAATCTCATCTGCACTCTTTCTAGTTTAATAATATCCTTTCTATAATAGGGTGACCAGAACTGTACACAGTATTCCAAGTGTGGCCTTACCAATGTCTTGTACAACTTCAACAAGACGTCCCAACTCCTGTATTCAATGTTCTGACTAATGAAACCAAGCATGCTGGTTGGGCCGAAGGGCCTATTTCTGTGCTGTAAACCTCTATGACATAATGTTAGTTCTAACATATATGCTGAACTCTATTTCACCACTTTGACTCCTCCAATGTTGCTAAATTATCAGGCTCCCTTTCCGACGTCCAGTACTGGATGAGTTGACATTTCCTTCTGTTAAATATTGAGAAAACTGAAACCAATCGCGACTCCAAACTCTATTCCTTAATGCACCAATCCCAACCCTCTCCCTGGCTACAGTCTGAGATTCAGTCAGTTGGTTTGCAACTTTGGTGTCACATCTGATCCAAAGTTGAACTTCGTAATCATTCCATCTCCAAGATGGCCCCTTTTCACCTCCATGACATGACTCAACTTTTCCCTTGCCTCAGTTCATCTGCTGCTGAAACTCTCATTCATTTTTTGTTATTTCTAGATTTGACTATTCCAACATCCTCTTGGCTGCTCTCCCACATTCAACCCTCCTTGAAGTTGAGGTCATCTAAAACTTTGCTGCCCATGTGTCACCACTCTATCCACCTGTGACTCCACTTTCAAGGAGCTATGAACATGTACCCCTAGATCTCTTTATTCTGTAACTCTCCCCAATGCCCGACCATTAACTGAGTACGTCCTGCCCTGGTTCAATCTACCAAAATGCATCACTTCGCATTTATCTAAATTAAACTCCATCTGCTATTCATCATCCCACTGGCTCAATTGATCCCGTTGCATTCCGAGATAATCTTCTTCACTATCCCCTATGCCACCAATCTTGGTGTCATCTGCAAACTTACTATCCATACCTTCTAAATTCTCATCCATATCATTAATATAAATGACAAATAACAGTGGACCCAGCACTGATCCCTGAGGCACACCGCTGGTCACAGGCCTCCAGTTTGAAAAACAACCCTCTACAGCCACCCTCTGGCTTCTGTCATCAAGCCAATTTTGTATCCATTTAGATACCTCACCCTGAATCCCGTGAGATTTAACCTTATGCAACAACTTACTTTGTGGTACCTTGTCAAAAGCCTTGCTAAAGTTCATGTAGACAACATCAACTGCACGGCCCCTCATCTACCTTCTTGGTTACCCCTTCAAATTTGTGAGACATGATTTTCCACTCACATAGCCATGCTGACTGTCCCTAATCAGTCCTTGCGTCTCTAAATGCCTGTAGATCCTGTCTCTCAAAATACCTTCCAACAACTTACCCACCGACCAGTAGTTCTCAGGCTTTTCCCTGCAGCCCTTTTTAAAGAAAGGCACAACATTTGCCACCCTCCAAGCTTGAGACATCGCACCTGTGACTAACGATGATTCAAATGTCTCTGCTAAGGGACCCACAATTTCCTCCCTAGCCTCCCACAAGTGGGATACACTTCATCAGGTCCTGGTCCCGGTTTATAGAAGAGGTCACCAAGAGATGGCATGTAGATGAGAACTAGGAGGCAGCCAGGGGTTGATCCTTGGAACTAAAGGTAATGGTGCAGGAGCAGGAAAAGACACTGCAAGTCATTTTCTGGTTGTAATTAGATAGCTAAAAATGGAACATTAGAGATGCCCACCCAGATGGACAGTGGAGAGATGTTGGAGGAGGATGGTGTGGTTAACTGTGTCATAGGCTGCAGGCAAATCAAGAAGAATGAGGGGGGAAGGTTTACGTTTATCACAGTCATATAGGATGCCATTTGTGATTTTGCTAAGAGTTGTTTCGGTAGTGGCAAAGACAGAAATCTGCTTAGAAGGAAACTAGATGCCACAGAAAAATTATTGTCCTTTTCACTTCTGAAATTCTCTGAATTCAGATTTATCCAAGATTAAGGACACTTCCATCCTCACCTTGTAAAATATTTAAAAATACATTTGTCATGTCACAATGATTTTGTCCCTGCTTCCATTGCATGTATAGAATGGAGGAGTGGATGGCCAAACTATCACCGGTACTATGGCAACCTGAAATTATATAGCACCTTTACCATAAAAAAATCAAAAGGCAATCAAACAAATTTGCTGAGCCAAAGGAGAATATTAGAAAGGCTGATCAAAGATGGGTTTTAAGGAGAATCTTAAAAATGGGAGTAGAGGTGAAGCAATGAAGATATTTATTAAGGTAGTTCCAGAGTATGGAGCCAATAAAGGGGCAAAGATGCCTTGTGCACAAGACTGGAGCCAGGGCAGTGGCAAGGTGTTATAGCGTTGGAAGAAGTCACAGGAGATAGGAGGAAGAGTGATGACGTAGATGGAGAGAAATTTAAGTGCTATGAAGAAATTGTTAGATTTGAGATACTGAGTGACTAAAGGCCAAGGGAAGTCAATGAGAATAATGGTGATGGGCAAGCAGGACTTGTAAAATAGGAAATAAGCACAAAGGCTTTGAATAAACTGATAGTGGAGGCTGGGTGACTGGCAAGGCAAGTGGAGGTGCAGTTTAGTCTGGAGGTGACAAAGAGAAGCATGAGAGCTTCAGTAGCAGACTGTGGCAATATTCATGGTGGAAATCAGATGTCTTTGTGATGGAAAGGATATGGGGTTAGAAACTAGGCAATGAATTAATTCAGACCAAGGTTGCAAACAATCTGGTAAAGCCTGAGGAAGTGATCAAGGAAAGTGATGGAATGCAGGTCATGAGTGGAAGATTATGCCTTTAGGTTTTCCAAGAATGCATCTCATTCAAGGCTAGTTGTTGGGAAAGCAGTCTAACAGTGATGATGGATTGGTGATGAAGCAATGGTGTTACTTGGACAGTGACCCCCACAATTGCAGAAGATGTTGCTAAAAGTCAGCTAAAGGGAAGAGGAGGAACTGTGAATTGATCTTCCAAAGCAAGAGTGGAGAAGAGGGAGAGAGCTATTGCCACCACATTCAAATCAGTAAAAGTAGAAACAAGCAAATGTAGTTCTTTTGAATCAAGTATGCAAGAGAAGTGACTGGAGAAGGTTACTGTGGTTGACTGCAAAGATTGCCGAGAGAATGCACCATTATTTTAAAAAATATATTTTTTAAAAAATCAAAAGATGGAGGTTTAAATGGGACTGAATCCATGTTTGAATTCCTTCATCAGGTATCCACCACTGCAGAAACAGCTCTCAAAGTGACAAATTACATTGTACGTCACTGTGACATAGTAGACTACTACTCCTCGCCTTTTTTGCCCCATTCGCAGCCTGTGATGCAGTTGACCACACTTTCTTTTCCAGCTAAATGGGAGTGCACTCAGTCGGTTTTGTTTTTAATCTATCTATAAAGAGAAAAAGATTAAATAGTAAAGGAGGAGCCTAGTGAATTAATAATTGGGAACAAGGAAATGGCATTGATTTTGAATAAGTATTTTGTATCTGTTTCATAGTAGAAGACAAAAAAATCCTAAGAATAGCAGAAAATCAAGTGACAAAAGAGAAAGAGGAGCAAAATCATAGCAACTAGAGAAAAAGCATTAGGAAAACTAAAGGCTGATAAGTCCCCTTACCTGATGGCCCACATCCTAAGGTCTTAAAAGAAGCAGTTAGAGAGATAGTGGATGCATTGGTGGTAATCTTCCAAAACTCCCTAGATTTTGGATAGGTTCCAGGGGACTAGACAACTGCCAACGTAACACCTCTATTTAAGAAAGGATGGAGGCAGAAAGCAAGAAACGATAGCCTGTTAGCTGAGTGTGTTGTTGGGAAAATGCTAGACTCCATTATAAGGAAATCAGTAGTAGGACATTTAGAAAATCACAATAAAATCAGGCAGAGTCAACATGGTTTTGTGAAAGGGAAATCAATGTTTAACAAATTTATTCAAGATCTTTGAGGATGCAACAAGCAAAAAGGAACCAATAGATGCAGTGTATTTGGATTTCCAAAAGGCATCTGATAAGATGCCACATAGAAATTTTACTGCACAAGAGCTCAGTGTTGGGATTATATATTCGCATGGATACATGATTGGTTAACTAACAGGAAGCAGAATGTCGGTATAAATGGTCACTTCGAACTTGGCAATATGTAACTGGTGGAATGTCACGATGGGGCTATAACTATATACGATCTATATTAACGACTCAAGTGAAATGAAGTTCAGGAGGCTACAAAGTGTCTGCAAATTGATATAGCTATAAGTGAGTGGGCAAATATTTGGCAGATGGGAGTATAATGTGAGAAAATGTTAGGTTCCCCAATTTGGCAAGAAGAATAGAAAAGCAGGATATTATTTAAATAGAAAGAGACTGGAAAATGTCAAGGTACAGAGGAATTAGACTCTTTCATGCATAATTCACAAAACGTTAGCATGTAAGTAGAGCAAGTAATCAGGAAGACAAAATTTGTTCCTTGGAGTATTTATTCCTGTTCCCTTTCGAAAGTTATTATTGAATCTGCTTCCACCACCCTTTCAGGCAGTGCATTCCAGACTCTAACTCACTTTCCAAACAAATAAATCTCAGCTCATCTCGCTTCTCGTTCCTTTGTCAATTATTTTAATTTCATGTCCTGTGGTTAGCAATGAAACAGTTTCTCCTTATTTACTTTATCAAAACCCTTTGTGATTTTGAGCACCTCTATCAAAGTTCCTTTCAATCTTTTACCTCCAAGGACAACCGCACCACGCTTCTACATTATCTCCACATATCCAAATATAATTTCCCTGGCACTGTTAGAGTAAAGCTCCTCTGCAATTTCTTCAAGTCATTGACATGCTTCCTGAAGTGTGAGAATTTTGGAACTTTGCAACAAAAATCTAAAATAGCTTCAAAAACAAAACATTCAAAAATACACCTTCAGGGTTTTCAAGTAATGTGTCCCTTCAGCACGTACCTTGTTGCCTGCACCTCCAACCCTTACTACTTCATCAGCATTCATTGCACTGATGCAGTCATTTACCAGCTTGCTGCTGTGGGAACGGGTTGTAGTGACGATGTGTTTCCCTTCTGGTACATCCTTCAACTGAATTCCAAACACCCCAAGATTCAAGACGCCCCAAATGGTACGGCCAAGTACAGCACCAGCCCCAGCCTGAAAGAAAAATATTTTCTAAAAGTGATAAATCATATACAAAACTGATAACATTCTTTCTGGCATATAACATGCATTCTGAAATTCAACTTCACCTATTTCACTCACATAGTAAAATTATTAGAGAATAAGTAACTGAACCAGCCATATTCATTCAGTTCTTTTTCAGGCAGTATCTTCTGAAAAGAAACTCAGGGAGACATTGATTGCTTCAAGAAGACCCAGATTAGCTTTATTTCTTCAGGCCAAATAAATAAAAGTACTGGCTCTCACTTTGATTTATGTTACACATAAGTACCATTTTTTTTTTAAGGTTGCAAAATTGTTAAAGGTTCAACATAATTTTTAGGAATATTTCGCCACTTCTTATAAACATCTGGAAAAATTGTACCTTAACTTCCACCAGTACATAAAAGATGCTTCAAATCAGCTTTGGTCCATTTATTGTCTATTTCCTCCATTCAGCAGCTCAACTCAGATGGGGAACATTGAATATTTTGTGTTTTTAGTGCGTCACTTTTAAAACAAATTCAGTGGGTAGAGCCAAAAGAACTGCACACCAAGGCCAAAAAAAATTCCAAATGCAAGCAATATCAAATATAAAATTCATCAGATGCCCTCATCAAATATTGAAGATGCTGGAAACATTCAGCAGGTCAGGCGGCATCTGTGCAGATAAATCAGTGTTAATGTTCCAGGTCAATGACCTTTCTAAATTGTTACAAAAGTCCCTCAGCAACTTCAACAATTTATGGACAGCTATCTTTGAGTGAAAAGATTCAAGTAGAAGGCAGGGATAAGAGCTGGCTGTAGACCTATTAGTGGATGCTGATGCCAAAAATATCGCCCCAGTTGTAATAGGAAAGCAAAGAGCACCACCAACTGCATTCAACAAATACAATCACGTTAGCAGTTTACTAGGCAGGAGTTTTGAACATTTATAGTTTAAAAATTGGTTCTTTTTAAAAAATCATACCTGATAGTTGTAATATGGTTGATTGATCACACCAGCTATTGCTTTACCATCATAAGCAATTCCAATAAGCACAGTCACATGATCCAGGAGACCTGCAGATCAAGATATTAAAATTACCTTAAGCACAAAACCAGAACTGAACCCGAGCCTGTTGGAACCCGGATGTCCTCGTCATGTTAGCCAAGAGTTCAAAATAACCTTAATCACAGAACAATAAAATTAAACCCCAAATGTGGTTTAGCAAAATGAAATGTATGTCAAATGCAAGGAAGCAAAAATATCATGATGGAAAGGATTCCTAAACTCCTCCTTCACCCTGTCTAACTGGAAAGAACACAAAATATTTAATATTTGTATTCAACACTGTACGAGAGCAACAAGCAACATTTTACGGCACACCTGATGCCAAAACTTTCCCTAAAGTAATTTGCAACTTGGACAGAACACCGAAGAGTTCATTAATTTAGATCTATCCAGTTTAAGTGAATGCAGTCTAACAACTTCCCTAAGTGTTACATTTCTCCTATTTGGTAATGTCACCACCAAAAAAAAATTTTTGAAAAGGAATTCAGTGCAACAAATTGCTGACTGATACTAAAATAAGCACAAGCTTACCTTCTGTGTATTCCTTTGTGCCATCAAGTGGATCGACCCAAACCACTATCTGAGAAAGTATATTAGATTATTCTATTATATAATTATTCCCTGAAAACAGAATTATATATGGCTATCATTTCTAGGTTTTATTTTCAGTATTATAGAATATATACACACTTGCACCATCACCACTTTCTGCTAATGCATGACATTTCCCCGATTTTCATTTTCACCATATGCACTGAAAGCAGAGAAAGCTTCACTAGCCATTCATAACACTATCACACTCTTTTTACAGAAGACAGCGCAGAAGTCCAGATCTCGTGGAAGTGACCCCAGGCAAAGGGTCCAACTCTGTCAAGAGTAGAGCAAGGTGACAGACCTCAATTGATACCCACATATCTCCTACAATCAACTGTAGCTTCAGCCTATTCCTACACATCAAAAGTAAGGTTAAATGTTTCAGATGCACTTTTGCCTGACATTACCAACATTACTAAACGTGCACCCTCTTTATTCGACATGGCACTCACACAGAGACATGAGCTCCTGCAAAGACAGACTGTCGCATGAAATGTGCACTTCAAGAACCTACACAGAAGCTGGCACATTAAATATGTATGCTAGTCAGATAAGCAGACTGGGAATGGTGAGTCTCACAACACTAGTGACCAGAACAGTATGACAGAAACAGGAGTGGCGAATATATCCTGAAGGGCACCATCTTCTCCAAGCTTTGCTCAGCAGGACTGTGGTGTACAAATCCAGGGACTATCCACTAGAGGTGGAATATATGAGGCACAGGAATATGAGGGATGTTGGAAATCCTGACAGAGAAGAGGTAGGAATTCAGTTCCACCGTGTGCGAGGTTCTCAACTATACAAATCATGCTGGATTATGTGGCCAACTCCAAGGATATTGTAACAAGGCCCTCACAGCAGGAGTCACTGCCACTGGATTGTATCATCAGGCCATGTAGATTAAACAAGAGAAAGAATCAGGAAGTTCTTATTTTAAAATCAAAGTACCATACAAATTTTATTTTCAAGACGTGCAAGTTCACATTTTTCCCTTCCTTTGTAGCAACTTGTCCTGGATCTTCAATCAAATTGCCATACAAATCTGAGGTGAAGCACCAATACTACTCCACAGCCACTTGACACAAGAACCTTTCAAGCTGGACAGAAGAATGCCAGTTCTTGCAAATTCTTAACCCCTCTACCACTTTTCTATAACTAGGTCCATGTACCATACTCAGAAATTAAAACAGAGCATTAAACCGAGGCAAGAAACTAAGCAATAAGTTGAAGTCAAACATATAATCTTCTGAACTGCCCCTCGACAATTTCCTATAAAAGTTTTTTTTGCATATGTAACATTCAGGTATTCTTAACTAGCCACAATTCACCTCATCTTCCTTGATGTGGCTATACTGGGTTGGACATGAGTGCTTCAACACTTCTTCAGACTGACCACTTTCAATTAAATCTTCATCCACTTCTTGTACTGGCAAATCCTAAAAAAAAAAGCCAGAATTAGCAAAGAGATGCCTTCAAAAACCTTGCATCATTACATACTTGCAGGGTTATGATACTGTTTGTAGGTAGAACTGTTGGGGGCTGAAAGCAGCATGAGATAGAGCAAGAGTCCAAAGGCGGCCTGGAATTGAAAGCAACGGGAGACAGAGAGAGAGTTCAGAGTGGAATCAGGACTGAAAACAACACAAATACAGCAAGAGTTCAGAGAAGACTTGGAGCTGAAAGCAGACCGAGAGTTCAGAGGGGATTCAGGGCTGAAAGGCACACGGAACAGAGCAAGAGTTTGGAGGAAACTCAGGGCTAGCCTTCGCTGCTGCTCGAGTGTGGAAACAAAAATTGAAGCATGACATCAAAGCAAAGTCATAAATTGGCTGGCTGGTGAGTATTGCTGCTTATGCACCAAATCTCAACAACTAGAAGATTAAAACAATAAACATATTAAGTATTAATATGGTGCCCAAGTCAACAAAGGTAGCAAAATAGGTTGATAGAGCAGTTAATAAAGCATACGGTATCATAGGCTTTATTAATAGGAGCATTGAGTACAAGAGCAAGGGGGTTATGTTAAACTTGCACATTCATCCTCTACTGAAGTATTGTGTCCAGTTCTGGGTGCCACACTTTAGGAAGGATGTAAATGGGATTAGAGAGCATAAAGAAAAGATTCATGAGGATGGTCCCAGGGATGAAGACAGATTGGAGAAGTTGGGGCTCTTTTCCTTGAAGCAAAGAAGACTGAGAGGAGATTTCATGGAGGTATTCAAAATCATGAGAGGTCTGGACAGAATAGATAGGGAGAATCTGTTCCCATTCCAGACAGGATCGAGAGCAAGAGGTCATATGATTAGTAAGTAACACAAGAAAAAAAACTTAAGTCACACAGCGAGGGGGCAGGGTTGAGAATGCTCTGCCTAAGAGTGTGGAGGCAGCATGTTCAATCGAGGTATTCAAAAGGGAATTAGACTGTTATTTGAAAAAAAAATGTAGGGTTACGTGAAGAAGGCTAGAGAATGGGACTAGGGAAGTTATTAATTGGGAGAGCATGTGCAAAAACAATGGACCGAACGGCCTCTTTCTGCACTGTAACAATTCTATGACATAGTGGTCAAGCCACACCTACAGTACTACAGTTTTGGTCTTCGTATTTAAGGAGAGAGATACATGCATTGGAAGCAGTCTAGAGAAGGTTCACAAAGTTGCTTTCTGGGATAAAGGAGTTGTTTTATGAAGAAAGGTTGAGCAGGCTGGGTCTGTACTCATTAGAGTTTAATTCTCACTGAAACAAAAAAGATACTGAGGGGATTTGACAAGTAGAGGGTGTTTCCCCTCTTCGGGGAATCTAGAGCTAAGGGACATAGTTTTAGAATCAGGGTAGTCCATTTGACATAGAGGAGGAATTTCTTCTCTCGGGGGTAGCAAATGTTTGTATTTCTATACGCTAGATAGCTGTGAAGTTACACAGAATTTTTCAACTACAGGGAATTCAAGGCTCATGAAACAGACAGGAAAGGGAATTGAGGCTAAGATAGGATCGGCCGTGATCTTCTGAATGTCAAAGCGGGCATGAGGGGCTGTATGTCCTACTCCTAATTCTCATATTCTTACTGGAACATGCCAATACCATTTACAATAATTAAGTACCTTTTTCCCACTGATCTTGTGTGAATATATCTTCCATGCAAAAAATTTGAAAGAGAATTGTAATGAAAATCAGCAACAGATTAAGGGTATTTACATCAGCTCTCCATTAAGAAACGTATTCAAATGAAAGGCAATTAATATGCCAGCAGTTCTCAGAAAAATAAAAATTCTTTCAAATCTTACCAAAAAAAGGGGAGAGGAAACTGTACAGAAAGAAAATCAAAATTAAACATTTGGCAATGTGGTAATGCCCTTACCTCTTCCCCAATAATCGTTAGTTTGGGGAATTTACGTGCTAGTGACGAACAGATGCTTAGCTGCACTAATCGATCTGCTTTTGTTTGTAGATCATTGGCTCCAGTCTATTTTGGAAATATGAAGAAATAAAACGTAAACAAATTTCTGCTCCTTTTGTGTTCAATACAAAGGCTAAGTATAATACACAGAATACTGCATGTGTTTATATTATATAGAGTAATCTGCACTGACAAATATTGTTAAACGATCCAATTCTAGGGATCCATGTCTGCTTCTTTTGTGTTCAATACAAAGGCTAAATATAATACACAGAATACTGTACATGGTTTCTATTATATATAACAATCTGCATGGATAGACCTTGCTAAACAATCCTAATCTGGGCGCCCTCAGAACCAGGTCACTTTACTAACTAGCACGAGAAGAACACTGATGGAATTGTTCTGCCTATCCAACAGTTTGCTGACATCTTTGAATTATACATGGCTACATAAATGGAACAACCATATTTGTGGCACACATTTCACAAACAAGCTTGGCTCAGATGGATCAGATGCAAGAGTCATAACAAAGAACAATACAGCACAGGAACAGGCCCTACGGCCCTCCAAACCCGCGCCGCTCCCTGGTCCAAACTAGACCATTCTTTTGTATCCCTCCATTCCCACTCTGTTCATGTGGCTATCTAGATAAGTCTTACACGTTCCCAGTGTGTCCGCCTCCACCACCTTGCCCGGCAGCGCATTCCAGGCCCCCACCACCCTCTGTGTAAAATATGTCCTTCTGATATCCGTGTTAAACCTCCTCCCCCTCACCTTGAACCTATGGCCCCTCGTGAATGTCACCACTGACCTGGGAAAAAGTTTCCCACCGTTCACCCTATCTATGCCTTTCATAATTTTATACACCTCTATTAGGTCACCCCTCATCCTCTGTCTTTCCAGTGAGAACAACCCCAGTTTACCCAATCTCTCCTCATAACTAAGCCCTTGCATACCAGGCAACATCGTGGTAAACCTCCTCTGCACTCTCTCTAAAGCCTCCACGTCCTTCTGGTAGTGTGGCGACCAGAACTGGGCGCAGTATTCCAAATGCGGCTGAACCAACGTTCTATACATCTGCAACATCAGACCCCAACTTTTATACTCTATGCCCCATCCTATAAAGACAAGCATGCCATATGCCTTATTCACTACCTTCTCCACCTGTGACGTCACCTTCAAGGATCTGTGGACTTGCACACCCAGGTCCCTCTGCGTATCTACACCCTTTATGGTTCTGTTATTTATCGTATAGCTCCCCCTACGTTAGTTCTACCAAAATGCATCTAATGTAGGGTTTATCCATCCAAAATTTAAATAAATAACCTTACTTGCAATATGTTCCATGACAGAGCAGTTCTCTATGCAAGTTCACAATTTATGCCATGTTACTGGGAAGGTATAGTGTGTAACAGCAATTAATTTAGACTAAAGAAACTTAAAAAAACTGGCCATATCCACATACATGCAAGCAACAAGGGACAGAGCAGCAAATAAGCATAAGAACAAGGTGGTGGAATTGGGGAAAACACTATCCAAGACAACCTGATATCCCAAAATATCTACGTTATTCAGCATGAACTTATTCAATAACCAACTGTCAAGTACAATTATCGTTTTCCAAATCCACATTAGTTATAGGAAAGAGCTAGGATTCAAATGACAAATAAATTAAATATTCAAACAAGTTATTCTAGTCTTGATTATTTTCTGATCCACTATGAGTCGCTATAAATCATGCAGTACTGTAGGAGACCATTCAGTTCTCCAAACGGCGCCAGCATTTGCTCTTTCCCCACAGCCGGTATTTTTCCCCTTTCAGAACACAGAAACCCCACAGAGCAGAAGGAGGCCATTCGACCCATCAAGTCTCCACCAACAACAATCCCACCCAGGCCCTTAGTCGTGCTGCTAATCCCTCTAACCTATCACATTCCGGGACACTAAGGGTTAATTTAACATGTCCAATCAACCTAATCCGCACATCTTTTGGACTGTGGGAGGGAACCGGAGGAAACCCACGCAAACATAGGGAGAAGGTGTAAACTCCACACAGTGACCCAAGTCGGGAATCGAACCCAGGTCTCTGGAGCTGTGAGGCAGCAGTGCTAACCACTGTGCCACCCTTAGGAAATAGGAGCAGAAGTAGGCAACTTCAGCCCTTTGAGCCTGCTCCGCCTTTTATTCTCTCCCTGGTCTCAGATCCACCTCCCCACATCCCATTTTTAAATTAGAAAATCAAGCTGTTTTGAAAGTTCTGCTTGGATCTGCTTCAACCACCTCCCCTCTAATTCATTTGCCAACTGTCTCAGAACTGTGACCTTGTTACCTGCCAGCGGACAGAGTTTCTCCGAAGCAATCAAAAGCTTTACAAAGCAATAGTGAGGCCTCAGCTTGAGACGTGTGTCTAATGCTCGGCACCACACATTAGGAAGGATGTCAAGGCCTTGGAGAGGGTGCAGAGGAGATTACCAAAATTATGCCAGAGGTGAGGGACTTCAGTTATATTGGGAGAGTAGGTGTTTGAAGCAGAGATGTTTGAGGGGAAGATTTAAAAATAGGTGTTAAAAATGCATTATGTGCGTACACATCCTGTGCATAACACCATAGGAGATGAATCATTATATAAAAGAATGTCGGTAGGGAACATACTTTGTTATGGTTTTCACAGTTTGCTGTCAATATTTACCAAATGAATTTCCATGTCAGTATTTCCTATTGAATTTTGTTGTACGAACCACTATGATGTTGTTGCAAGCTCTGGCCACTATGCGGCTCTGTAGACCAAGACCTAAAGTCTGCCGGTAAAAAAACTTCATATTCATCAGGTGACTACAGACAATCTTCTATCTGTATAAATTTTCCAAAAATTCCCAGTTTACAAGGAGAAAACCACCAACATTGATAAATCTCTCATGGTAGAATGAAAGTCAGATGTAGAAGTTTGCCCAATTAATTGTTCTGCAAAATGAGTGTAATTCACTTTACGGTGCATTTTAACCTACGTGAAGGACTGCAAGTACCAGACATACATACTGTTACAAAAGGAAAATAAGACCTCTGAAATACTCAAACTCTTTCAGCTGGAAAACAATTTTCCAAAGTGACAATGACATCTTTGAGATAACCTCAGCTGCTACATTTATAAAGCATAATCAAAAGAAAACTAAATATCAACAGTGCCAAAAATTAATCAAACGAACTAAGACAATGCAATTACTTTGCAACTCCATACCTTGCTGCTGAAAGCTTATGAAATGATTTATACATTCTCATGAATTTAAGAGGTTACGCAATAAAACACAAAGCATTGTGTGAAATATTAAAACATTCTGGGCTTGTATTTATATTATAATTGGAGCACTGGCAAGCCATGTTATACAATAGATGCCCCCAACTGCAAAACATCTTTAAAATAATTTTAAAAGCCAGAAGGTCCCAGATTTCATTCCCTTGCTTGTGTCAAGTTAGCTGCTCTCAGTAAGGGCAGCATTTCAGGAACTATAACTAGACTTAGCACCCATTGCAAGAAAGGTTTGTGGACATCAGTAGGAAGACCGGGCTCCTCTATTATGTCCTCCATTTACCGACCTGCCTCCACCCACAGTTCTGCCCACGTAGAATGGACACTTGGCAGAAATATTTAATGACTATTAATGACAGTGCAACTGTGTCTTAATTTGAGTCAATGCCTTCAAAAAAAAACGTCAAAAATAAATGCACTGTCAATTACTGTATGAACTCTTGAAGAAATTCTTCAAAATCTTCCCCAGTGTTAGATAGTAAAAGACAAGGTGACTTTAGTAGCAGTAATGCTCTACAGAATTCATACAACCCATTCTTTTCATTCATGGGATGTGGACATTGCTGTCTAGGCCAGCATGTTGCCCATCACTAATTGCCCTCGAGGAAGTGGTGGTGAGCTGCCTTCTTCAACCATGTGGTGTCTGTATACCCACAGTGCAATTAGGGTGTTCCAAGATTTTGACAATGTCAGTGAATTTACGTGAGTGGCTCAGAGGGGAACTTCCAGGTGGTGGTGTTCTCATGTGTCTGCTGCGCTTTTCTTTCTAGACGGTAATGTTTGTGGGTTTGAAAAGTATTGTCTAAAGGCGGCATGGTGAGTTCTTGTAGTGCATTTTATAGATGGTCTACACAGCTGTAACTGTGCATAAGTGGTGGAGGAAGTGAGTGTTTGTGACAGCATACCAAACAAGCAGGCTGCTTTAGCTTGTATGGTGGTAAGCTTCTGGAGTGTTGTTGGAGCTGCACTCATCCAAGCAAGGGGAGAGTATTCCATCACACTCTTGACTTGTGCCATACAGATGGTGGACAGGCTTTGGGGAGTCAGGAGGTGAATTACTTGCTGCAGAACTGTAACCCCCAGGATGTTGATAGTGGGAGATTCGGCAATGGTAATGTCATTGAATGTCAAGGGGTGAATGTCAGATTCTCTCTTGTCAGAAATGGTCATTGCCTGGCACTTGCATATGGCGAGAATGTTACTTGCCACGTCAGCCCAAGACTGGATATTGTCCAGGTCTTGCTACATTTGGACATGGACGGTTTCAGTACCTGAGGAGTCACGAGCTGTGTTGAACATTGTGCAATCATCAACAGACATCCCCAATTCTGACCTTATGACGGAAGGAAGGTAATTGATGAAGCAACTGAAGATAGCTAGCCTAAGACACTGAGGAACTCTTACAGTAATGTCCTGGAACTCAGATGATTGACTTCCAACAACCACATCATCTTCTTTTGTGCTAGGTATGACTCCAACCAGCAGAGAGTTTTCTCCCAATTCCTACTGACTCCAGTTTTGCTAGGGATTCTTGATGCCACACTCAATATCAAGGGCAGTCACTCTTATCTCACCTCTGAAGTTCAGCTCTTTTGTCCATGTTTGACCCCTTTCATCACTTTGCTGATGATTGAGTGTAGACTGATGGGGCAGTAATTGGCTGGGTTGGATTTGTCTTGCTTTTTGTGTACATGACATATCTGGCAATTTTCCACTTTGCCAGGGAGATGCCAGTATTGTGGCTGCATTGGAACAGCTTGGCACGTTCTGGAGGACGAATCTTCAGTACTTTTGCCGGAATATTTTCAGAGCATATAGTCTTCAGTATCCAGCGCCTTCAAGCATTTCTTGATATCACATGGAGTGAATCGAATGCTGGGGATCTCAGGAGGAGGCATATAACATTGCCACTTAAATAAATGTACGACTGCAGTCCACCAGAAATTTCAAAGGTGCAACATGCTGCAAACAAAATGTCAATAAAATGTTCAACTTGATAAAAAGGACAAGTGACTTTAAAATCTTAAGTCACTTTCTTAAAAAAACGAGACTGCAAATCATTATGATCAGTGGCAGTTAGCCAATAATTAACACCAACTATTTTGTCACTGGCCTGGTCAAGGATTGAGAGACTTTTATGAGTAACACTGTGAGAAACGCATAGTAGGAAGGCTGCATACTGATTTTTAAATTTTTTAAAAACTCCATTCTTAGTTGTGAGTGGACTGGGCAGAGCGAATCCATTCCTTGCTTGCTCCAAAAAACAAATTCAAATTCCAACTGAATCCAATTCACGCGCCCCACAAGAGAGACAAACAAGATCCAAG
This sequence comes from Mustelus asterias, assembly GCF_964213995.1. Lineage (NCBI taxonomy): Eukaryota > Metazoa > Chordata > Chondrichthyes > Carcharhiniformes > Triakidae > Mustelus > Mustelus asterias. Next base: position 35,159,412 of record NC_135815.1, on the reverse strand, counting down.
CTCACAAGATAAGGCATTTCACCCCATCTTGAGCTTGAAGCAATATATTGATTTAAATAACGAGATATGAAAATTAGGAGACAAAGACGACACAGCACTCAAGATTCTGGCTGCAAGACACACTTCTAACATCAGATGAAATCAAAAGTTAGCAAGTGTGAATGTGCCACAGAATTTAAGGAAGCGACTGGTTAGGTGCATTGGCCATGCTAAATTTTCCCTCGGTGTACCCGAACAGGCGCCAGAGTGTGACGACTGGGGAATTTTTCACAGTAACTTCATTGCAGTGTTAATCTAAGTTTTGCTTGTGACCCTAATAAATAAACCATGTGCAGAGTTCTGCAGGAATAAAAAACTGCAGGAAAATGCAAACTCCATTGGCAGTTTGGGATGAAAGAAAATAAAACTCGAACTTCCTTCGATGGAAGTTGTTGTCGAAATCTGCACACCACGTCGATGATAATGGGATTCTTCCCTCCACTGAGCGAAGCAGAGTCTGGGGCCTGTTCACTAACTCACCTTCTCCACCACTCCCAGGTCCCCTCCACTCATCACCTGGTGGACGATGCTCTGCGCCTTCTCCGCAATGGAGAAGCTCGAGGCCACAAGCCGCATCAGAAAAGCCGGGCTCACAGACATGATTAAGCAAAGCAAAACAAAACAGTTTAAATATAAAAATCCCGAGAGAAAACGTTCCCCGGGCAGACAAAATTCCCCAGGCCCGGACCGACCAAACAAACAATACACCTCTCAACGCTGACAGGACCGCGCATGCGTATAACCGGACCCGGCTTTGATTGACAGCTACAGACAACTGAGCCAAACTGTGTCTGCAACTTGCTTGTGTCCAGGGTCAATTTGCAAAATGCAACCCAGTTTTTAAAAAATTTATTCTGTTGCGGATGTGGGCGTCACTGGTTTATTGCCCATCCTTAATTGTCCTAAGGGGAGGCAGTGGCACAGTTGTATTGTCAAAGGAATTGTAACCCAAAGACCCAGGACAAGACCCTCAGGGACATAGATTCGAATCTCACCACCGCAGATGGTGCAACCAAAGATGTCCCTAATTGCCCTTGAGAAATTGCAGAAAAATTGCACCTCCCGCAACCAATTGGTGAGAGTTGGCAAATCTGTTAGTTGCACTGATGCCATATGTCTTTCGACTTTTTTCTTCTTTTTCAAATATTTATTCACTTCCCTTTTCAAAAGTACTATCATGGATTCTGCTTTGACCACTGTTTTTGAAAGGAAATGATATATCACTCTGTCACAGTAACTTCATTACAGTGTTCATGCAAGCCTACCTGTGACACTCATAAGAAAGTCTTTGTTTGTTGTTTCACCATGATCTTAAAACTATGATCTTAAAACTAGAGCCATTGCTTGTGACAGTTGGAAAAGTTGCATCAACATTTCCTGAATTCTAGAAATGCTCGCTTCTGCTGGCTAATTTGTACTTATTACAAAATATTCATGTCTGCTGCTTCAGGGTGGTCAGCCTGAACTAGTAACATGGTTTGCCTGATTTCCACAATTGGATTGATTGACTGAATGGAATCAGTTTGAACTAAAAAAGCTGCTTATTAACTTCACAAATCCATAACATTAGTAGCATCAGTTAAAATTAATTTATTAATCACAAGTAAGCCTTACATTAACACTGCAATAAAGTTACTGTGAAATTCCCCTAGTTGCTACACTCCAGATCAACGCACCTAACCAATACGTCTTTCAGACTGTGGGAGGGAACCAGAGTACCCAGAGGAAACCCACACAGAGAACATGTAAACTCCACACAGACAGTGACCCGAGCCAGGAATTGAACGCAGGTCCCTGGCGCTGTGAGACAGCAGTGCTAACCACTGTGCCACGATGCCACCCCTCAAAGAGAATGCAAAAAGAATAAATACTGCCAAGAACTTTTTGGATACTATAATTCATGAACGTAAGATGTTTTTTGGCCTTTATTTTTAACAAGTCAGAAAATTGGGTCATATTTTGTGCTTAAGCAGTTATAGCTCATGAGCTATTAATGCATGAAACTTGCTGATTATATGACCAATGTTGCATTTTGTGCTTAAGAACATCTGGATTATTAGAAATTAATTTGAAATTTAAGAACTAGGGTTTTACAATTGAAGTACCAAGATCAAAACTCATTTTAAATTATTTTTGAAAATTGTAAGCCAAAATTATATAGATCTGGAAGTGGAAATGTTTGTTTTTAGGTACAAGTTCACAGTGCTGGTTAATTATGTTGCAATTGAATAATGTGAATAATATTGTTTTAAAACATAAATACACATAATATACTACTTAAAGATTTCAAAATTTATGCTTTCTTCACATGCTGTTACATTCAGAGTTTTCTGGCTGCTCATGACAAATTCTTTGCCCTCGCTTGCAGCCGAATGGAAAATTCCAGCCCAAATATTTCTCACATGAAGCCAAAGAGATTTGAAAACTTAGGAGACAGGAACATAATACGTTGTAAGATAAACACAATAAAACCTGTAGGCTTTATCGTGAAGCCTATTTCCAATTTGTTTTGTAATTAACCATTTGTTATATAAAAATAGTTTTAGTAATAAATACAGAAACAACATTGAAAGAGCTATCATATGCAGAAATGTTTACACAAATTTAGAAGAAGTAACTTTTGAAAATTATGTAAATAGAAATCATAGAAACCCTACAGTGCAGAAGGAGGCCATTCGGCCCATCGAGTCTGCACCGACCACAATCCCACCCAGGCCCTACCCCCACATATTTACCCGCTAATCCCTCTAACCTACGCATCTCAGGACTCTAAGGGGCAATTTTTAACCTGGCCAATCAACCTAACCCGCACATCTTTGGACTGTGGGAGGAAACCGGAGCACCCGGAGGAAACCCACGCAAACACGAGGAGAATGTGCAAACTCCACACAGGCAGTGACCCGAGCCGGGAATCGAACACGGGACCCTGGAGCTGTGAAGCAGCAGTGCTAACCACTGTGCTACCGTGCCGCCAAATGGACAAAGTACCTTGTTGAACTGCCTCTTTTTGGGATGAGGGAAGAATACTTTTTAGTTGGAAAAGCCACTTTTGTTACAGGGCAATTGGATAGATCTTCATCTCTTTTACGTTTAGGTGAAATTATTCCTTTTGAGTACAGCTGCAAATCAGCCATAAATGTGCCAGTCTTTATGCCCACAACATGGCCAGATAATGGGGTCAAAGGTCAGAAAGCTAACATGAGAATTACATAATTTAGGAGGAATCTATAGTTCATCCTCTACCCAAACTATTACGGTTCAGAATTGACATTTCCTTAATGTATTGCATTGTGATACCATCATTATGAACATTAAAGTTTAAGTTTATTTATTACTGTCACAAATGGGCTTACATTAAAACTGCAATAAAGTTACCGTGAAAATCCCCAAGTATAAATAATATGTGGTTATATTTGCTTTAAAAGTGTAAAATAAAGAAAATTGCCCCTGGTAGTGCTGGGAACCACAACAACAGCTAATGGGCTATCTAATTGGGATTTAATCCTATCGCAGCTCCTGGAAATGGCTGCAGTGGAGTCTCTCCACCCAATGGACAGGCCGTTGCTGTGACCATTAAATTCCACCCACCCTCTCTGTAAGAAAGTTCTTATTCCCACTAGGGTTGCCAACTGTGATTAAATGTATCCTGGAGGTTTCATTGGATGACCTGCCCCCACGCTCCAGTCTTAGTCTGTCATCTTTGTGACAATTAATCCTGTGCCAATAGAAAACACAAAAGACTTATTACCCTGTTGGATGATGCTTGACTGACACACATAGGGTCGTGTAAATTTGGTGTTGCCTCCTCCAAAAGGCTATGGATGCTAGAAATGTTGAAGTCAAAGATAAACAATTTATATTAGGTAAGAGTATCAAGGGATGTAGATCAAAGTGGAATAAATGGCATTGAGGTATAGATCAAGGATGATCTAATGGAAAATGAGATTAGAATAGATAGGTGCTTGATCGATGGATCGAAGGATCTCTTTGTGTTCTGTAAAATTCTATGGCCGGAATCTTATCACCATTCACGCCGGTGGGATTTTCCTATGCCACTGCAGTGAATGGAGATTTGGCTGGCTGCAAATTCTCCGACCTCACTGCAGCAGGAGCGTGACATGAACGGCCAGTAAGATTGTGTCCCACGACTCTAATGGGAGAACAAACGCGTGCATTTGAACAATCTACTTTTGATCCAATAAATAACTGAGCCACCAGGAAAATCCTGTTTCTCTCTCCACGGATGCTGCCATTTTTCCAGCATTTTCCATTTGTATTAAAGAAAATCCTCATGGCCCATTAATAGAAAGTGTTTTAATAAAAGGTATAATATTATGCCTGGAGGAGATATAATCAGCTTAATATTGAATTTGCTTTTAGTGAACCTGAAAGACACAATATTTGATTTACTATTGTCACATATATTGGGATACAATGAAAAGTATTGTTTCTTGCGTGCTATACAGACAAAACATACTGTACATATTACATGGGGGGAAAGGAAAGGGTGGGGAATAAAGTTGATTAATAAAATTACTGCATTGACTGATACTTGTAAAATTTTTGTGACATTCTGACTCTTTAGGAGTGAATTTCGTTTGTTTAGACACAGTCCAAAACAAACAGTTCCAGATATTTCCATTGATTTGCAAGTTAAGGTTTTGTTTGTGTTTGTGAGCTGAGTTGGGCTGCTGAGGGACTGGGAAGGCTGCGGTTTTGAAACGCGCCTTTTGAGCCTGGGCGGCTGCCGTTGCTCGAGGTCCCTCCAGTGGAAGCTGCTGGGTCCTACCGCCCACCGGCGCTGCACCGACCTAAGTCTCCGCCATGATCCTGGCGCTGAGCGGCCGCTGCGGGCCCTCGCTGGCCGGTAAGTTGCGGGCAGCAGCCGCCGCCTCCTCTGCCGGTCGGTACCGGCTGTCGGTCGCCAGCGAGAGCTCGAGCCAGAGCCAGAGCCAGGGGAAGAGCAAGTTCCGCGAGACGGTGCTGCTGCCCCGCACCGACTTCCCGATGAGACCGAGCGGCCGGGAGCTGCTGGAGAAGGAGCTGCAGATCCAGAGGGTACGGCCGCGGGCAAGCCTGGGCTGGGGAGGGGAGGACAGTCACTGTGGGCCCGGCCACTGGCCTTGCTGCTACCAGGGAGGGTGGGGATGTTACACCAAAGACAGAAAATGCTGGAAAATCTCAGCAGGATGAGATTTTAGGGTCACCCTGACTGGAAACCTTGGTTCTGTTCTTTCTCCACCGATGCTGTCAGACCTGCTGAGATTTTCCAGCATGTTGTGTTTATGTTTCAAATTCCAGCACCCACAGTATCTTATCTTGGATGGGTGTGATGTTAGTCACAGTTAAAGGGGCAGTAAGAAGTATTACAACCCCAGGTTAAAGTCCAACATGTTTATTTGGAATCATGAGCTTTCGGAGCGCTGCTCCTTCATCAGGTGAGTCAGAAGGAGCAGTGCTCTGAAAGCTCGTGATTCCAAATAAACCTGTTGGACTTTAACCTGGTGTTGTGAGACTACTTACTGTGCCCACCCCAGTCCAACACCGGCATCTCCACGTCACAGTTAAAGGGAGACACGGATGGATGTGTCACAATTCATGTGAGAGTAATCTGGAGGAGAAGCTGAGGTGTCGGAGACTTTACTGCTGTGAACACGGTTGAAACCAGACTCCTCCTCTTGTTCCTGCCTCTTGGTTTAAGTTTTTAAAGTTTATTTATTAGTGTCACAAGTAGGCTTACATCAACACTGCAATGAAGTTACTGTGAAAATCCCCTAGTTGCCACACTCCAGCACCCGTTCGGGTTCACTGAGGGAGAATTTAGCATGGCCCCAATGCACCTAACCAGCACGTCTTTTGGGCTGTGGGAGGAAACCGGAGCACTTGGAGGAAACCCATGCAGACACAGGGAGAACGTGCAGACCCTGCACAGACAGTAACCCAAGCTGGGAATTGAACCCGGGTCCTTGGTTCTGTGAGGCAGTGGTGCTAACTACTGTGCCACCCCAAGAATCTGTGAATTGGAGCAGAATTAGGCCCATCGAGCATGCTCTGTCATTCTGTAAGGCCATCTATTTATAAAAGCAAATTACTGAAGATGCTGGAATCTGAATCAAAAACAAAATGCTGGAAGACTTTGAAAAATCATCCAGACTCAATGTTGGTTCCGTTCTCTCTCTGCAGATGCTGTCACATCTGCTGAGCTTTTCCAGCATTTTCTGTTTTGATATTGATCTGTTTATGTTGAGTTCCAGACTTCCATCTATCCCCGATAACATTTGATTCCCTTGCCCAACAAGAATCTGTCTACCTCTGCCTTAAAAATATTCAATGACCCTGCTTCCACTGCCTTCAGTGGTAGAGACTTCCAACTTTCACATCTGCTAGGGAGAAAGAAATGCTCTTCATCTTTATCTGAAAGGAGCAACACAGTGCCTGCCTGCAGTTCTGGACTCACAAGAGGAAACATCTTTCCCAAGTCACTTTGTCAAGACCATTCAGGATCTTAAAAACTTCAATCACTGTTCTAATTTCCAGTGGAAACAAGCCCAGCCTATCTGAGCTATCCACATAGGACAACCAGCTTGTTCCTGGTATCAATCTAGTAAACCTCTCCTGGTGCATTTACATCCTTCCTTAAATAAGGAGACCAAAAATGCATACATTATTCGAGATGTGGTCTCACCAACACCCTGTATAACTGAAGTATAACATTATTACTTTTATGTTCAATTTCTTTTGTCATAAAGAATAGTATTCCATTCGCCTTCTTGATTACATGCTGTACAGACATACTAGCTTCTTGTGACTCGTGCACAAGAACACCTACATCCCTCTGCACCTCGGAATTCTGCAGTTGTTCTCCATTTAAGTGCTTTTTTATTCTTCCTGCCAAAGCAAATAACTTCGCATTTTCCCACATTATACTCCATTTGCCAGAGTTTTGCCACTCACACTATATCCATCTCTATAGAGTATATCCACCTGCAAATTCCTTATGTCTACTTTACAACATACGTTCCTATCTATCTTTGTGTCATCCGCAAACTTAGCCACCTTGCCTGCACTTCCCTCATCAAAGTCATGATGTAAATTGTAAAAGGTTGGGGCCCCCGTATAGGCCCCTATGGGGCTCCACTCTCCTGCCAATAAGATAAAGGCCCATCACTGTATACTCTGTTTTCTGCGAGCCAATCTTCTATCCATGCTAATATGCTACCCCCAGCACCGTGAGCTTTTATTTTTCACAACCTTTGAAGTGGCACCTTAACAAATGCCTTCTGGAAATCCAGGTACTGTGTGTCTACAGGCTTCCCTTTATCCACAGCACTTGTTACTTCTTCAAAGAACACTAATAAATTAAACATTATTTCTCTCTCACAAAATCTTGCTGACTCTTCTCAGTTACCTTGAGATTTTCTAAGTGCCAGCTATAATCTCTTTAATGATCGATTCTAACACTTACCCCATGTCAGATGTCAAACTAACTGGTGGCAGTCACTTCCACTGTAACACCATTCTTTAGGACTGGGTTTAATTGCTGACCATGGGATGATGCCCAGTACAATCCCATTCTTTTTTGAATTGACTGGCCACAAGTCTGCTTCAGCAGGAGTGTGCCCTCAGTGTGTCATACATCTTCCTGGTTTCTGGCTTCAGGGCCATTGTCCTCTTGCCAGAATAATCGGCCTCATCCATTGTCCCAGACTTCGTGCACGTAAGAGGAGTGACATCTCCCATCCCCTACCTACACTTCCCGAAGCTACTGATACCCTCACTTGTGCCAGGGTATGCCTGCTGGTGTGCAATAGCAGCTATTTGGAGGCAGAGAGTTGAGGACATTGTGGAGCACCAATTAGTAAAAACTACATTCAAAAGGGAAGTATGTGGCTAGTAATGATTCAGAGGTACTAATTCTGTCACAGACACTTCCACAATGCCAGATTAGAAGGACTTAAAGTGAGTGTGCGTTGGTTGTGGCATTGATGCATTTGACTTGAGAGAGAAAAGGCAGTTTGAAAGTTTTGCAGTTTGAAAAGTAAGGTATGGTTGACAACAGCAGTTTTGAAGATGAGACCAGAGGTTAGGGAAAGACAGCAAACCTAATGCATGAAAAGGCAATTTAAATTTCCTCTAAATTATTCAGATCCTATACCATTTATTATAAATGATGAAAATTTTCTGATTGTGTTTCCAGACATATCGGGAATTTTGGGGGGATGGGGGTGCTAAAAACTAAATTTTTTCAAAATATATATTATGTATAGTTGTCTGAGCATATGACCTGTCAATTTTTGCTGTTATATTCCTGTGTCTACATTTATAATGAAATTGCCTATGTCAACATCATGTTGTTATCAATGGTGAAGCTGCAGTGCCACTGCTGTCGGGAGGGTGTAATAGCAAGTTGCATATTCAATTTCTATTATTTATACAGACATAGGAATTGTAATGGAAAGACCTAAATAAGGATTGAATTATGTCTATATATAAAGTCAATCGCCCTGTGCCCCCTAACCTACTTCACGTGAAGAAATGCTTGACCTTTACTGTATGCCATGCAATTAATTGATTACTTGTGATAAGTATGCAGAGCAATGAATTCCTTTGGTCATGTATAGCCTTAGTACTCTTTATTTTGAGTTTGTGAACTGTTGAAATCTTGATGGTAGTTTTTTTTTCTTATAGGACTGTAGTTTTTCAGAGCTATATTCTTGGCAAAGAAACAGGAAGGGGAAGGATTTTTGTGTTCATGACGGACCACCTTATGCTAATGGTGACCCTCATGTTGGTCATGCCTTGAATAAAGTAAGTTCTCTTCAGTGCTCATTAAATGCATACATTAATTTTGATAATTTCCCTTGAAAGGGAAGTGTATATTGAGGCTAAGTTATGTACTATGGTCAATTTTACAAATCATGATTTGATTATGTATTGTGCCTGATGGTGTAATTTTAAAAATCTTATTTAAAGAAAAATATACCCGTCTCGTTTTATTCTATGACTTAGCATTATTTTTTGATTTTCCTAACTGCAGGTACTAAAGGATATCACAAATAGGTTTCAGATGATGAGAGGTTCCAGGGTTCACTTTGTACCAGGCTGGGATTGTCATGGGTTGCCTATTGAGCTTAAAGCACTGGCAGAATGTGGCGAAGAAACTAAAACATTTTCTCCGATGGAAATCAGACAAAAAGGTAATTTTCTTCATGATGCCAACTGATCAACATCGGCTAATTCTTTTACCTGAATACTGTATTGTATGCCATTAGAACTGCATATTTTGTAACAATGTGAACATAGTACCCACCCTGTAAACTTGAATCGTGGTCAGCTTTTGCAGTGTCTGTATGTTTTGTCTTCATCGCACATACTGTTTGGAGGGTTTTTCAATTTTGCCCTAACAAATTTCTAATGCATTGACTTTCCCTCTATTGACTCAAAGATTTGCTAAACGCAAAAATCATTGTTCTTTGTTACATACTCATGATAGCTGAGGGTGAAAGAACTGATGTGAAGGAGTGCAAAACTTCTGACTCGCCTATGGCTGCCTTTAAATTTTCTTGCCAGCTTTCCTCCTCCTTATCAAGGTATTGAATCCTTCCATGATATAGTTCAAGAAGTATGGTAGGACGTGGTCTGGTATTTTGTCCATGTGTGAAACTTGAATATTGCTGTCGGTTGGGTATTGCATCTGCGATGTTACCCGGGTCAAGCCCAATGCTTTCCTCATTGACATGCACGTACGTGCTTCCAGGCAGAATTCTCTGGATAGTGATCAGAAGCATGAACTCTCCTTTCCATCAGCCTTGAACCCAATTCGAACTTCAAACCTCAGTGGAGATAACAATCAGCAATGCCCCCTTTTTGCTGATCTGCATGGCTTTAATCATTTTTTGTTGGCCCTTTAGGTAAGTCCTAATGCAGAAATGTTTGATCCATGATACAACATGTACATTGTCAGTTGAGTGTCATGAGTAAAGTGATTGAGAAGCTTTTGTCAGTTCTGAAAACATAAATTATGCCCTGAACTAGTATTTGTTTGAGATAAAAGTTGGTTTCAATTCTATCAGTTTGTTTATTTCATCAGCAATTATGCTTATGGTAATAATGCAGGTAAGGAAATGTAGGAATGGAGGGTGGTGGTGTAGAATTGGACCTGTCGCAAAGTGAAAGCTGGACTTAATACAAAGTTATACTGTGATCTTTCCAACATTCCTTCAACAATCTTTAAGTAACAAAAATTCTGACTTGGCTTAATTAAGTACAAGAGCTGTGAGATATCATTGTTAGAGCAATAGCATTGCACATCCACATCACTGCAAAATGAACATAGCTTTTTCTGTGATGGTAAAAATTAAAGTTTAAATCCTTTCAGCTTTTCTCAGCTCCCGTTCCATCACCTCAGTATTGAAGTTATAAATTTGACACGCAGGAGTGCAGGAGAGTTAACCGACACAAGATTGTACATAAAAATGTTTTATACAATTTTTGTCTTCTAGCCAGAGAATTTGCCGAAAAAGCAATTGAACGCCAACGAGCAGCATTCATTCGATGGGGAGTGATGGCGGATTGGGATAAATGTTATTACACTTATGACAAGCAATATGAAGCCAAACAGTTAAGAGTGTTCCACAAAATGTTTGATAAGGTATTTGACTCTTCTTGTCGGTTTCACATATTGCCCAATGCTTGATAATTTGTTAATTTTACTTCTCTTTGCCTTAAGGGTTATATTTATCAAGACTACAAACCTGTATTTTGGTCCCCTTCCACAAGGTTTGTCATTTATTTCATTGGAATTGGAAGCCATATTGAATTTGAAGTTGTCTCTCTCTTGATAAAATGGTTGCTAAAGTTTATCATTTATTTGTGCAGAACAGCCCTGGCTGAAGCTGAACTTGAATACAATCAACAGCATATTAGTCGATCGGTATATGTCAAGTTTCCTCTTATAAAACCTCCTTCCACATTGACTTTGCCAACAGGTAGAGTTACAGATCTATTAGTGTTGAATTTAAAATTTTGATTCAGGTACAATATTGTGATGCAACTTATTGAAGCACCATGTTTTAGTTTTGGGGGAAAATGTAGATAGAAGGGATGAGATCCTGTTGGGTAACTGCTTTAATGGCACATTATTGCCTTAAGTATAAAGGAATATTTATATATGGACTAAATGTTTGTCATTTCCAATGTCAATGAATGATTAGCCTGACAACATTCAATTGTCTAGGCTAATGCTGAAAAAACAATCTGATAGTTGTTGGAGGACTGAAAGGACCTGTCAAAGTCTAAAATCTGCACCTCCAACTGGTTAATTTAAGATCATTATTAATGGGACTATGGAGGGGTGCTGAAATTGTGCGTTGTGTCACTTAACTTGGAGGGAAATGGTCAACCAGGGCTCCTCTCCTGATAATTATCTGTCAAGCCCTGTTATGGATGTTAGATATGATCAAAAAACTAGGTTGACTGCTAAGGACTTGCACAGCTAAAAGGAGCATTGATGTTCTCTGTTTAAACTCGTACTTGACGAATGACCAGTTGAGTGAGATGTATAATGGCTGCCAGCCCTAAAAACATATTTTCCTCTCTTCCTGAAACTTATCACTGACCATGCGTCACTACGTTTCAGAAGGGGAAAAGTTGGGAAAGAGAAGGTTATCTTGTGATAGGCTTACAAGATTCGCTTAAAAAGCTTTTTTTTAAGTAAAGCATCTGTTAATGTCTTAATTTTTTCTGAAGACAAGAAGCTAGCTTTGTTCACAGCTTTGAAGAATAATGGAATCCATTTGATAAATTAATAGATATCCGAAAAATACTTTTATCAGTGGGAAACGTAATATTTGACCGATAATTATGATGCATTTGCAACATGGATATCGGGTGATGATAAAATGTTTTTCCTTTTAGTCTTCAAAGAATTATTTTATCTTGCAGTTGATGTAAATGCATTGATCTGGACAACCCAGCCTTGGACAATTCCAGCAAATCAAGCAGTTTGTTACATGCCAAATGCCCAGTAAGTTCCACTGTTATTTATAACTCACACATTAAGGTAGTAATATTCATCTTTGAATATTGTCACAGTCACATTCTGTGACAGAAGTAAGCAATTATGGGGTGGTTTGCCTCTGACTTCCAGCCAGGAACTGTCGACAATCTAATCAAAGTTCACTAACCAAACAATTACATTCAAAACAATCGCTGTGAAGGGGATTTTCACAGTAACTTCATTGCAGTGTTAATGTAAGCCTACTTGTGACACTAATAAATAAACTTTTTAATCTGAGCCACTACATACAGTGCACCAGTTTGACTTTGTGGATACTTCAGCAGAAAAAAAGGAATCCTTTTCCATGGTATAGCACTAATTTAAATACAAAATCTTGTTAAAATGTTTAACCAAGGCACTAATACGTGCCACAACAAATGGAACATTTGAATAAAGTGCACTTACACCTCCATAAATTTTTATCACCAAGTATTAATTAATTTTTTTACACGGGAGAATTTGAAGCCCTAAAATCTTTCTGAATTTCATGGAATCATGCAGTTGCTTCAGGTGTACTGAAATTAAAGACAAGTATAAACATCCAATGCTGTCTTTAGTTTTGAGGATATGTGATTGCTTTGTCGAAAGAATAGTTTTTCCTTGCAACTTGAACATGCACAATTTCAATACATGGCTGTTTTCTTCTCTAAACTTGATAAACACACAACCAGTTTTTAATTTGATACAGTTTATGTTGCAAGGTTAGCTTTTATTATTATCACACAGCACAGATTAAAATACGAATTACCTGCCTATTTTAAAGACATTGAATAATGTCCAAACTCTTGTTTTATCTTGGTGAAATTGTTTAAAATAAAAGATCTGGGTTGGAAAAGCTGGGTAAATTCCTAATCATTGTTGTGTTGTATCTGAACGCAGGTATTCTCTAGTGAAGTGCTTAAACACAAAGGAGCTCTACCTGCTGGGTACAGATTGTGTAGAGTCCATAGCAGCTATCCTGGGCACACAGTTTGAAGTTCTTCAGACAGTCACAGGTAAGAGGTTTGAAAGTAAATTTATTCAGAGTTTCTCTTTTCTTCATTGAAGATTGTAGCCCTTCATAATGCAGTGTTATAAATTTTATTCCATCTTGCCCTGAAAGTGGGAACTATTATAGAGCTGTGCTTCCAAATGCAAGAATATTCCTTTTGGACTATGCCCAGCTGATAATTTTATAGTTATTTGCCTTGACAGTGAGTTTGTTAAGAGACCAGTTGAGAAGCGTTTGGGTCAATCCTGAACTCTGCATATAACTATTTTCAGCAGGGCTTCAGCAGAGAATGTGGCGGAATCGTTTTCCTCCCTCCTTATCCCTGGGATACTGAGACCAATTGTCATCGAGACTGAGTAGACTGGGACTATACTCATTGGAATTTAGAAGAATGAGGGAGGATCTTATAGAAACATATAAAATTATGAAGGGAATAGATAAGTTAGAAGCAGGGAGGTTGTTTCCACTGGCGGGTGAAACTAGAACTAAGGGACATAGCCTCAAAGTAAGGGGTAGCAGATTTAGGACTGAGTTGAGGAGGAACTTCTTTACCCAAAGGGTTGTGAATCTGTGGAATTCCCTGTCCAATGAAGCAGTTGAGGCTATCTCATTTAATGTTTTTAAGGCAAAGATAGATTTTGAACAGTAGAGGAATTAAGGGTTATGGTGAGCGGGCAGGTAAGTGGAGCTGAGTCCACAAAAAGATCAGCCATGACCTTGTTGAATGGTGGAGCAGGCACGAAGGCCAGATGGCCTACTCCTGCTCCTAGTTCTTATGTTCTTATGTAATTAGCTGTTACTGAGTAATTTTGCAGAATGGCTTTCATTTTAGGGATTTTCAATACTTTTTAAATACCATCATAACTCTCGGTTCATTTACACTATTATTTCTCCTATTGTAGGTAGAGATTTAGAAGGTGGAGTCTGTAGCCATCCCACAATTCCTGGAAGAGAATCCCAGCTTTTGCCTGCTAATCATGTGACAATGGTTAAAGGGACAGGATTGGTCCATACAGCCCCAGCTCATGGAATGGAGGATTATGGTGTTGCTTCACACCACAAACTCTCTGTGGTAGGTTACAGATATAATATGTACACAGAATTCAAATATCTAATTAAACAAGCACAAGTATGATAGGTCAAATGATGTCCTCCTGTACTGTATGATTCTGATGTGGAGATGCCGGCGTTGGACTGGGGTAAACACAGTAAGAAGTCTCACAACGCCAGGTTAAAGTCCAACAGGTTTATTTGATAGCACAAGCCACTAGCTTTCGGAGCGCTGCTCCTTCATCAGGTAAGTGGGAGTTCTGTTCACAAATAGGGCATATAAAGACACAAACTCAATTTACAAAATAATGGCTGGAATGCGAGTCTTTCCAGGTAATCAAGTCTTAAAGGTACAGACAATGTGAGTGGAGAGAGGGTTAAGCACAGGTTAAAGAGATGTGTATTGTCTCCAGCCAGGACAGTTAGTGAGATTTTGCAAGTCCAGGAAAGTCATGGGGGTTACAGATAGTGTGACATGAACCCAAGATCCCGGTTGAGGCTGTCCTCGTGTGCGGAACTTGGCTATCAGTCTGCTCAGCGACTCTGCTAAATTATCATGGTTAGTTTTTTTACTCATGCATGGGATGTAGCTATCGCTGGGTAGGCCAACATTTATTGCCCATCCCCAATTGTTCTCGAAAAGGCGCTGGTGAGCTACCTTCTTGAACCACTGCAGTCCATGTCTTCAAAAACATTTCTTACAACTCCCATTCACTTGTCAAATTTAGCCTTTTGCTGTCTGAAGTCTCCAGTTTGAAGATTTTTGATCTGCAGCTGTTTCCTTCCTCAAACTCAGGAGGTGAAATCACACTTTGTAATGAGATGATAAATTGTTGTTAGAACAGTTCTTTATAACAAGCCAGCAAGCCATTTTTTTTTCATGCAATTTTATTTGAGTACCTGTGACAGAATGATGGAAGTGGGGAGGAAACTTGGGTTCATAGAATCCCTACTGCACAGAAGGAGGCCATTTGGCCCATTGAGTCTGTACTGACCACAATCCCACCCAGGTCCTATTCCTGTAACCCTCATTTACCCAGCTAATCCCCCTGACACTAGGGTCAATTTAGCATGGCCAATCAACCTAACCCGCACATCTTTGGACTGTGGGAGGAAACTGGAGCATCCGGAGGAAACCCATGCAGACACGAGGAGAAAGTGCAAACTCCACACAGACAATGATCCAAGGCTGGAATTGAACCCGGGTCCCTGGCAGCAGCAGTACTAACCACTGTGCCACCATGCCGCTGCCATAGTTTCTTCTTTTTACCATTTCGCAATGTTGGTGATTTTGGAGCCAAGATGATGGGACAGTCCCATGAATCAACCCCTCTGAAGTACTGTTTACATTGTATTTCACCACTGGTTGGGAACCTTGTTAGTTGATTTGCATGTTTGATCCATCCTTCACGACACACGAAGGTGGCCTTCACAACACACGATAACGCAGAGTTGCTGAGCAGACTGATAGCCAAGTTCCGCACACATGAGGACGGGATCTTGGGTTCACGTCACACTATCTGTAACCCCCACGACTTGCCTGGGCTTGCAAAATCTCACTAACTGTCCTGGCTGGAGACAATACACATCTCTTTAACCTGTGCTTAACCCTCTCTCCACTCACATTGTACCTTTAAGACTTGATTACCTGGAAAGACTCGCATTCCAACCATTATTTTGTAAAGTGAGTTTGTGTCTTTATATGCACTGTTTGTGAACACAACTCCCACTTACCTGATGAAGGAGCAGCGCTCCGAAAGCTAGTGGCTTGTGCTACCAAATAAACCTGTTGGACTTTAACCTGGCGTTGTGAGACTTCTTACTCAGTATGATTCTACCATCAACAATGCATTCAATAAAGTTAACAATTTGTAGTTACATAGAGTCAGTGTAGTTCGGTGAGTGATGGATGATTAGTTTGGAGTGAATTAGAAGAAGGTCTTGGCCTTGTGCTCATGGCTGATCTGCAACCTAACTTTTATCTGTTTTTTGTCCCATATCACTTGATAAACTTGGTGGACAAAAATCAGTCAATCTCAGATTTAAAATTTACAATTGATCTCGCATGGATTTCCCATCAGTGGAAAAGGGTTCCATGCTAGTGCCACCTTTGTGTGTAGAAGTGTTGTCTAATTTAATTCCTGAAAGGTCTGGAGCTAATTTTTAGACTTTCTTCCTAGTCCCATACTCCCCAGTCAGTGGAAATCATTTCACAGCACTTTTTGGATAAGCTGAAGCTTGTGAAGAGTGGAAGATGGGAGGCTGGCTCGGAAAGTATTTGGAGTCTGGAGGTAACAAAAGCACATATGAGGGTTTCAGCCCTGAATAGTTTGAGGCGGGGGTGAAGACAGGTGATTGGATGGACCTGAAATTAGTTGGTCTTTGTGATTGAGAAAAGTATGTGGCCAGAAACTCAGTTCAGATTCACATGGGACTTGGAGGTGGTGAAAGGTCTGCTTCAGCCTCATGCAGTGACCCAGGGGGAGTGTTGAAGTTTGTATCTCGGGAGTAGTGTTCATGGCAGGTATTCAGAAAAAATGGCTTCAGTCTTTCCAGTGTTTAATTGGTGGAAATTGTGCCTAATCTAGATGATATACTGTATTCGCGACTGGTACAATTTTAATTAGTTTGATCTGCGCTGTTTTAGGATTGTTTAGTGGATGAAGATGGCCTTTACACAGAAGCAGCTGGATTCGAGCTTCAAAACAAGTATGTCCTTAATGAAGGAAATGAAACAGGTTGGTATTATCACTTCTTGTGTTGCAGAATGTTTAGGAAATGTTGCTCTGCCTGCTTTTTCAATGGTTTATTAGGTTTGAGGATGAACTAGAGAGACAAGGAGGGTTGCATCATTAATCCTTGCTTTGTGCTGGGTTGTCTGAACGCCATTAGAATGGTGGAGGGAGCAATAATGTGAACTTAATATCCTTTGTTCAGGGGAAATTCATCTAGGATTTCTGCTTCTGATGGCTCTGCAGGGGCCCCTGTTATATAGCACCTTTCAAAACGTCAGAATGTCCTAATTGTGCTTCACAACTAACGAAATACTTCTAGAGTGTAGTCATGTGGGTATTAGGTGAGGAAAATGGAGCAAATGGTCCCAGCCCCAACTATCATCCATCACCTATCCTGTTGGCGCTTGTTATCAAGGTTTACCTTATGAAAACAGCCATTTGGGTGAGGTAATGGAGGTTACCTAGCAACCGTAAAGCCAACATTTATAATCCAGGAAGAAATAAAATCTGCGAGAGTAGAAAGGGGAAAATTAGAAACAAAAACAAAATTCATAATTCTCTTGATTATATTCTCTCAAATATTTTTCTCAATTAAAGGCATTTCTAAATTTTATTTTCTCATTGCTTTTTTAAAGTTTTTAAAGTTTATTTATTAGTCACAAGTAAGGCTTATATTAACACTGTAATGAAGTTACTGTAACATTCCCCTAGTCGCCACATTCCAGGTCAGTGCACCTAACCAGCACGCCTTTCAGACTGTGGGAGGAAACTGTAAAGTACATTGGAACATCAACTAGCATACATTAAGTACTTCAGATATTGATCATTTGTGACATTTGATATAATTTTAGGAACCAGCTGAACATTGTTGACTCTCCACGATGCATTAGTGATAAACAGCAGACAGAGGTTGCAAAAAGTTCAGCTCTTGAAAACAATTGAAGCCTGTAATCAAACAAATGTATGCTTAGTTTGAAACAATTGATTGTATACCTGTAGCTGAGCTGGAATGTACAATTTTATGATGAAACTGAGAGTTGAATTAGTACATCATTGCTTTTTGATGTTATATGGAGTCATCGAGATATGCAGCACGGAAACAGGCTCTTCAACCTAACTCGTCCATGCCAGTCAGTTTTCCTAAACTGAACTAGTCCCATTTGCCTGTATTTGGCCCATATCCCTCTAAACCTTTCCCATCCTTGTACCTGTCCAAATATATTTTAAATGTTGTAATTGTACTTACTTCTACCAGCTCATTCCATATATGTACCACCCTCTGTGTAGAAAAAGGGACCCCTCAAGTCCCTTTTAAATCTTTCTCCCCTCACCTTAAACCAATGCCCTCTAGTTTTAGACTCCCCCACCCTGGCTATTCACCTTATCTGTGTGTCTCATGATTTTATAAGCCTCTATAAGGTCACACCTCATCCTCTTATACTCCAGGGGGAAAAGTCCCAGCCTCTCCAGGCTCTACTCATAATTCAAACCCTCAAAACAGTTGCGGATTTTAGTTTCCAGTGAGATGTACTATTGCCTCTTCTGGATGAAACAGCAGTTACAGAGTTCTGTCTCTGTTGCTTTGAATCAACAGTTATTTCACATCAAAAAGAGTGTCATTGCAGTTACTAGCATGGTAATTGGCAATTTTAGACTTGCCTCAAGTGAGTTACAATGCCTACAGATTTTAATGGATTGTAATAATTTCTTCTCAACTTCATTAGTCATCCAAATGTTGCATGGGGCAAACATGTTATTGAAAGAGGTGGAAGTAAAACATAGTTATCCATACGACTGGAGGACTAAGAAGCCGGTCATAATACGATCCAGCAAGCAGTGGTTCATCGATACTGCAAGCATCAAGGACAGAGCCCAGGTAAAATCTTTATTTGTGGGATTCGTTTACTGTAATAGAAAACTTAAATTATCAGTATTTGTATTTTTGTAGTTTGACATCTTGTTAATGTCCCATTTATCAAACATTCTTGGCATCTTTGTAGACATGGTCCTTTTACACATTATCAGCAATTGTTCCTTTTTCTGCTCTAAGTTTGCACAATCTTCCTTTCCTTTAGCATACTTTAGAAATTACTGATGCTGCAATTAGACTTCTTTCCAAATTTCCCCACCTTCTCTTTTGAAAATAATGCAAGATAAAGACCAAAGTTGTACATTGGAGAAAAAAAAGGCTAATTTTAAAGGACAAGAGTGGAATGGTGGAAAATAAAATGGAAACATTTACTGCCAGTAAAACAGAAATTAGTGGGTAACATTTAAAACTGTGATTAATAGAATCCAGAAGACATATATTCGAGTGGAGTACAAAAACAAAGTCATGACACGCCATGGTTGGATAAAGAAAAATGAGGCTAAATTGAAGTTAAAGAGAAAAGCATGCATGAAGTGTAGAGTGGAGGATGACAAAAGGGTAGGAAAGAAGCCAGGAGAAACTGTAAAATTAAGTTATCAAAGCATGTGAAAATAAATGAAATAAAAATTGGGAGAGAGGCACTTTGAGATACACATAATAAACCCTCAGGTTGTAGCGAAATGACTGAACTATTAAGTAATTCTGTATTTACAGAAAAGCATATGGTGAACATGACATTAGAAGTGGAAATCAAAAGATGCATAGATATTTATTGATCTCATCCTTTTCAATCTTAATGAACGCATCAGATTTGGGGAGAACAGAGTCAGTGGTCTGGATGGATTGCATCAGCATGTATGAAAAGTGGTTAGGGAAGAAATAGCAGTGGCACTGTAGTGTACATAAAGAAATCATCAGAAGTAGGAACACTGCCGCAGTACTGATGGAGCGTGAATAGCATTGATATTATTTAAGGAGAAGCGAGATAAATGCTTGAGGAAAAGAGAAATATGAAGATATATGGAAAAGGGTGGGAGGAGGCTCATGGAACGTAAACCTTAGAGTGGAAATGCTGGGCTGAATGACCTATTTCTCAGCCGTAAATACTTTTAATACTTTGAAGATGATGACTTGTGCTGCTGAATGTTTAGATGGGGATCAGCTGCTCATCTGAGTGCCTGTTCACTAACTAAGACTAAACAGAGAGATGGAATGAATGACATCCTCCTGTGCTGTACCAGATCTATGATCTACCAGGCAGCCTTGAAACATATATCGTCTCTATGTCTAATATTTGTTTTTTGCATTTTATACTTGTGAACGCTGTTATATTAGAATTAACCAAAGGTTCCTTTTTTGTTTGCTGATATTGTGACGATCCGCTGTGTCTGAACCCGTAATTGTATAGTTCATGTGTTGGCTTATCTTGACCTGTGCAAAGTCTCCATAACATTAGGAATCTTTCATTATCAAATTTGAAGTATGTATTTTTATTTGGAAGTCAAATGTATTGTGCAAATTAGTGGATAAACAAGTACCAGGTTGGGCCATTGCAGTAACTCTGTTGTGCCACAGGAGTGTGCCATTGCCTAGGTTAAATAAATTCTATTAAAACCTATTCAAAAATTAATGTGTGGCACATCAAATGTGCTTTTTATCCATTTTGCTATGTACATGCTAAAGGTTTTTTAAAATTATCAGGAGAAATGATTGCAGTAGAGCAATAGAAAATGCTGCTAATAATAAAAACAGAAAATGCTGAGCAGGTCAGACAGTATCTGTGGAGAGGAACAGAGTTTGGCATCTGATCCAACGCAGCACCCTCTTCAACCTATTGGATTGAAGCATTGTCACTGAGACATGTACAATAAAAACAGGACTTATTAAATTAAAATCAGAACATAAAGCCAAATAAAGATTGGGAATGACAATGCGATTGAGAGAGATAAAAGAGAAAAGTAAAAAAAAAATAATTTTCTAACACTACTTAACTTTGCAGGAAATAGAGTCCATATTTATCATAGATCATAGAAATCATAGAAACCCTACAGTACAGAAAGAGGCCATTCGGCCCATCGAGTCTGCACTGACCACAATCCCACCCAGGCCCTACCCCCATATCCCTACATATTTTACCCGCTAACCCCTCTAATCTAGGCATTCCAGGACACTAAGGGGCAATTTTAGCATGGCCAATCAACCTAACCCGCACATCTTTGGACTGTGGGAGGAAACCGGAGCACCCGGAGGAAACCCACGCAGACACGAGGAGAATGTACAAACTCCACACAGACAGTGGCCCAAGCCGGGAATCGAACCCAGGTCCCTGGAGCTGTGAAGCAGCAGTGCTAACCACTGTGCTACCGTGCCGCCTTATTTATAAAAGTAAGTTTTGAAGGCCAGAGAGGCTTTTTAGTTGTAATTATCACTTATAGTCTTAAAACATCACTCACTGTTGAATGCATCAACCTGTGACTTTTTCTGCTGCCTTTCTTTGCCCTTTTCATGGGATATTGGCATCTGACAAGACCACAATTTGTTACCCATCCCTAATTGCACCTGAAAAGGTGGTTTTGAGACAGTTTCTTGAATTGTGGGGCAGGTACATCCACAATGCTGCTGGGAAGGGAGTTCCCCTGTTCCACAACAGTGAAGGGATGGCAATATAGTTTGGTGGAGAGCAAGTACCCCAAGTGCAGGCCTTGGCATTGATTTCAGCTCTGAGACTATTGGCAAAGATGCGACAGTGCATCCTGTGGGGATGCACTGTTAGCTTCAGCTTTTTGTACCTATTGCAAAATCCGGACCAACATCTTTCCTGACGGGTTGAAGCAAATGAAGAATACTTAATTGCTGGTATTTGTGAGGAAAACAGTATACTGTTTGAACTGAAGATAGTGCTCAACATTTACTCTGCTTCATTTGTTTATTTTTTTCAGTGATTTGAGCCATTAGCAGTTTTATCAACGGTGCTTGGTACTAGAATAACTTTTGTTCTTTTGCCTTAGGAATTGCTGAAGAAGGTACAAGTTATTCCACAATCAGCAATGAACAGTATGCTTGCCATGTTGGACAGGCGGACATACTGGTGCATTTCAAGGCAGAGGTGTTGGGGAGTACCCATCCCAGTTTTCTATCACAAAGAAACTGCAGAACCACTCATTAACAAGTAAGATACTTTCAAAATTATGAGGTGTATTTCTATGCCAGCTTGCGGTAATTGACAAAATAGGAACGTGACCTTTTGTACTTGTTTGCCTTGCCAATTAGAATTTCACTGCAGTTCCCATAGTTCTGGTCACAATTCTATCCACATGCTGTTTCCGTTTGTTTCTTGGATATAACCAGCAGTGGTTTTGTAAGAGTTGTATTTTTAGATGCAATTTAATGAGTGAAGAGATCAAACAAATGTGTATGATGTTCTGACTTTATGTAATTATTTAAAGAACAAAACATATGAACAAATCTCTACGCACCATGGGGAACCCAAAATGAAACTTGTAATAACAAAGAACAAAGAACAAAGAACAATACAGCACAGGAACAGGCCCTTCGGCCCTCCAAGCCCGCGCCGCTCCCCAGTCCAGGATTGAATCCTGAATCCAGGATCCCCACCCAATTTTCCAGCCTATCTACATACCAATATCCTATCCACCGAGCTGTCCCTCACAGCTACGATGCTTTGTTCATTACAACCTATTAACTTACCCCCACCCCCCCATTCCAGACCATGTGATCTCCAGGGAGAGGCGAAAACCCAGAGTGAAAAACCCCAGGGCCAATATGGGGAAAAAAAAATCTGGGAAATTCCTCTCCGACCCCCTGAGGCGATCGAAACGAGTCCAGGAGATCACAATGGCCCCGATCGGAAAATGCTTCCCAACCCTAGTCATTTCCACTTCCACGAACACCATATGAATCCCCTGCCCCCGAGACAGGTTCCCAACTATCCGCAGTATCACTCTGTACTGGCACCAGCAAGATGATCGTAGAATGAAGCCTTGAAACGAGAAACCAGGAACAATTAGCCCGCGCCGCTCCCTGGTCCAAACTAGATCACTCTTTTGTATCCCTCCATTCCCACTCCGTTCATATAGCTGTCTAGATAAGTCTTAAACGTTCCCAGTGTGTCCGCCTCCACCACCTTGCCCGGCAACACATTCCAGGCCCCCACGACCCTCTGTGTGAAATATGTCCTTCTGATATCTGTGTTAAACCTCCCCCCCTTCACCTTGAACCTATGACCCCTCGTGAACGTCACCACCGACCCGGGGAAAAGCTTCCCACCGTTCACCCTATCTATGCCTTTCATAATTTTATACACCTCTATTAAGTCTCCCCTCATCCTCCGTCTTTCCAAGGAGAACAACCCCAGTTTCCCCAATCTCTCCTCATAACCAAGCCCCTCCATACCAGGCAACATCCTGGTAAACCTCCTCTGTACTCTCTCCAAAGCCTCCACGTCCTTCTGGTAGTGTGGCGACCAGAACTGGACGCAGTATTCCAAATGCGGCCGAACCAACGTTCTATACATCTGCAACATCAGACCCCAACTTTTATACTCTATGCCCCGTCCTATAAAGGCAAGCATGCCATATGCCTTCTTCACCACCTTCTCCACCTGTGACGTCACCTTCAAAGATCTGTGGACTTGCACACCCAGGTCCCTCTGCGTCTCTACACCCTTTATGGTTCTTCCATTTATCGTGTAGCTCCTCCCTACATTATTCCCACCAAAATGCATCACTTCGCATTTATCAGGATTGAACTCCATCTGCCATTTCCTTGCCCAAATTTCCAGCCTATCTATATCCTTCTGTAGCCTCTGACAATGTTCCTCACTATCTGCAAGTCCTGCCAGTTTTGTGTCGTCCGCAAACTTACTGATCACCCCAGTTACTCCTTCTTCCAGATCATTTATATAAATCACAAACAGCAGAGGTCCCAATACAGAGCCCTGCGGTACACCACTAGTCACAGGCCTCCAGCCGGAAAAAGACCCTTCCACTACCACCCTCTGTCTTCTATGACCAAGCCAGTTCTCCACCCATCTAGCCACCTCCCCCTTTATCCCATGGGATCCAACCTTTTTCACTAGCCTACCATGAGGGACTTTGTCAAACGCTTTACTAAAGTCCATATAGACAACATCCACGGCCCTTCCTTCGTCAACCATTTTGGTCACTTCTTCAAAAAACACCACCAGGTTCGTGAGGCATGACCTCCCTCTCACAAAACCATGTTGACTATCGTTAATGAGTTTATTCCTTTCTAAATGCGCATACATCCTATCTTTAAGAATCTTCTCCAACAACTTCCCCACCACGGACGTCAAGCTCACCGGCCTATAATTACCCGGGTTATCCTTCCTACCCTTCTTAAATAACGGGACCACATTGGCTATCCTCCAATCCTCTGGGACCTCACCTGTTTCAAGTTTGAATACAAAATTGGCTGAATAATAGGAAGCACAGAGTAATGGGAAGCAGATATTATTCGGGTTGAAGGAAGTTTTCCCCGGGGTCGGTATTGGGACTCTTGCTTTTCCTGATGGATATTAATGATCCAGATCTTGGTGTGCAGGGGACAATTTCAAAGATTGAGGATGACACAAAACTTGTAAGTATTGTAAACTGAAGAGGACAGTGTAGAACTTCAAGTAGCTGAAGTGGACAGATCAGTGGCCAATACGGAGAAGTGTGAGGTGATGCATTTTGGTAGGAAAAACATGGACAGACAATACAAAATAAGAGGTAAAATTCTTAAGGAGGTGCAGGCACAGAATGACCTGTGTGTGTACATGCATAGATCATTGAAGGTTTAGAGAGCAATTAATAGAGTATATAATATTCTGGGCTCTATTAATAGGGGCATAGAGTACAAGAGCAAGGAGTTTATGCTGAACTTGTACAAGACACTAGTTAGACCTCAGCTGGAATATTGTGTACAGTTCAGGGAGCCACACAATAGGAAGGATCTGCAGAAGAGGTTTACGAGAATGGTTCCAGGGATGATAGATTGGAGAGGTTTGGAGAGAAGAAGACTTGAGAGGAGATTTGATAGAGACATTCAAATCATGAGGAGGCTGGATAGAGTAGATAGGGAGAAACCGTTCTCTTTTGCAAAAGGATCAAGAATGCGTGCCAATGTTGTTCCTTTGTTTAAGAAGGGTAGCAAGAATAATCCAGGTAATTACAGGCCGGTGAGCCTTACATCAGTGGTAGGGAAATTATTGGAGAGGATTCTTCGAGACAGGATTTATTCCCACTTGGAAATAAGTGGACGTATTAGTGAGAGGCAACATGGTTTTGTGAAGGGGACGTCGTGTCTCACTAACTTGATCGAGTTTTTCGAGGAAGTGACGAAGATTATTGATGAGGGTAGGGCAGTGGATGTTTACATGGACTTCAGTAAGGCCTTTGACAAGGTCCCTCATGGCAGACTGGTGCAGAAGGTGAAGTCGCATGGGATCAGAGGTGAGCTGGCAAGGTGGATCCAAAACTGGCTCGGTCAAAGAGGGCAGAGGGTAGCAGTGGAAGAGTGCATTTCTGAATGGAGGGCTGTGACAAGTGGCGTTCCTCAGGGATCAGTCCTGGGACCTTTGCTGTTTGTAGTATATATAAATTATTTGGAGGAAAATGTAACTGGTTTGATTAGTAAGTTTGCGGACAACACAAAGATTGGTGGATTTGCGGATAGCGATGAGGACCGTCAGAAGATACAGCAGGATATAGATCGGATGGAGACTTGGGCAGAGAGATGGCAGATGGAGTTTAATCCGGCCAAATGTGAGGTAATGCATTTTGGAAGGTCTAATACAGATAGGAAATATACAGTAAATGGCAGAACCCTTAAGAGTATTGATAGGCAAAGGGATCTGGGTGTACAGGTACACAGGTCACTGAAAGTGGCAACGCAGGTGGAGAAGGTAGTCAAGAAGGCAAAAGGCATGCTTGCCTTCATCGGCCGGGGCATTGAGTGTAAAAATTGGCAAGTCATGTTGCAGCTCTATAGAACCTTAGTTAGGCCGTATTTGGAATATAGTGTTCAATTCTGGTCGTCACACTACCAGAAAGATGTGGAGGCTTTGAGGAGGGTACAGAAAAGATTTACCAGGATGTTGCCTGGTATGGAGGGCATTAGCTATGAGGAGAGGTTGGAGAAACTTGGTTTGTTCTCACTGGAATGACAAAGGTTGAGGGGCGACCTGATAGAAGTTACAAAATTATGAGAGGCATGGACAGAGTGGATAGTCAGAAGCTTTTTCCCAGGATGGAAGAGTCAATTACTAGGGGGCATAGGTTTAAAGTGCAAGAGGCAAGGTTTAAAGGAGATGTACGAGGCAGATTTTTATAGAGAGGGTGGTGGGTGTCTGGAACTCGCTACCAGGGGAGGTAGTGGAAGCGGATACGGTAGTGGCTTTTAAGGGGCGTCTTGACAAATACATGAATAGGATGGGAATAGAGGAATATGGTCCCCGGAAGGGTAGGGGGTTTTAGTTAAGTTGGGCAGCATGGTTAGTGCAGGCTTGGAGGGCTGAAGGGCCTGTTCCTGTGCTGTAGTTTTCTTTGTTCTTTGTTCTCTTTGTTTGAGAAGGCACAGATTTAAGGTGTTTCGCAAAAGAAGCAAATGTGATATGAGAAAATAGAGGTTTTCATACGAGTGGTTCTGGTCTGGAATTTACTGCCTGGAAGTGTGGTGGAGGCACCTTCAATCGAGGCATTCAAGAGGACATTGTTTCTATTCAAGCAATCTTACAATGTGCAGGAGTACAGGGAAAGGCGAGTGAAAGGCACTCAGTCGTGATGCTCATTTGGAGAGCTAGAGGCTTATGAAGACAAGGGGGGCAATGTGGAAGGAGGGAGGGAAAGGGCAAGACTTCACTATGGCAGGCAGAGGGGCAATGCGGTAGATGATGAAGGTGAACAATTGGAGGCAGAGGGAAGACTGATGGGAGGGAATCTGGACCCCAGCAAGGCTGCATGAAAAGCTCACAAACAAGGAGATCAAAGGGATACCACCATTTATTGGAGGGGAGTGGAAGAAGTCTCCAGATTCGGTGATTCGAGGTCCAAGTGCGCCTTGAGCACCTTGTAGGTGATGGGCTTGGGGAAAAGGTGGTTGAATTGAGGAACAGACTTCTTCTTGGGGCTGCTAGCCTTTTTTCCCTCTGGTTTGCTGAAACCCTGCACAGTCTGGTGAACACAGTAAGAGTTTTAACAACACCAGGTTAAAGTCCAACAGGTTTATTTGGTAGCAAACACCAAATGTGAAGACAGGTGGGCTGGAGAGAGTAATGTGAGTGTGCTGGACTGGTATCTAAAATGGCACCGGGACCTTCAAACTCACCAGCTAATGTTGGGTGGACGAATCAGCTATTAGCCCGTCAGGAGATTCGGAGGGGAATCTGCCTGTTTATAATTAATGAGGTTCCAAGCAAAGAATCTGGTGCAGGATCCTGCTATTCTGACCAGCAGGAAAGGCGCTGTCAGAGCCATGAACCCACTGCACTGAGGAGGAAGTCTCCAATCTCATTCGCTCCGCTACTGCTGGCAGCGAGAATGGAGAATTTGGCGCTCAACCAAAACTCCTTGCACTGCAGCGGAACTGGAGAATCCCAGTCGCGGGCGAGGTTGGAGAATTCTGACTTTAGTCTCAAAAACAGAGAATTCAACAGTCTGCCCAACAAAATGTTTGTGCCGACGTGATGTTCATTGCAGTTCAAAAGTAATTCCTTATGCAAAGTACCCTGGGATATTCTGACATGAATAAAGACAACTTGTAGGTGGAAGTATTGTTTCTAGGTGATCTAAAGTTTTAAAGGTTACAAGTGGATTGGCACTTGGGACTACGATGTTGTGGCCATTACGGAGACATGGGTAGAACAAGGACAGGAATGGTTGTTGGAAGTTCTGGGGTATAGATGTTTCAGTAAGTGTAGGGTAGCTGGTAAAAGAGGTGGAGGAGTGGCATTGTTAATCAAGGAGAGTGTAACGGCTGCAGAAAGGCATTTCGAAGGGGATCTGCCTACAGAGGTAATATGGGCTGAGGTTAGGAATAGGAAAGGAGCGGTCACGTTGTTAGGAGTTTACTATAGGCCCCCAAATAGTAATAGAGATGTGGAGCAAGAAATTGCTAAGCAGATTATGGATGGGTGTGGAGGTCACAGGGTAGTTGTCATGGGGGACTTTAACTTTCCAAATATTGATTGGAGCCTTTATAGGTCGAATAGTTCGGATGGGGCAGTTTTTGTGCAGTGTGTGCAGGAGGGGTTCCTGACACAATATGTGGATAAGCCGACAAGAGGTGGGGCCACATTGGATTTGGTAATGGGAAATGAACCGGGCCAAGTGTTGGATTTGGTTGAGGGAGAGCACTTTGAAGATAGTGACCACAATTCGGTGTCTTTTGTTATTGCAATGGAGAGGGAGAGGGCCATGCGGCAGGGCATAGTTTACAATTGGGGGAGAGGTAATTATGATGCAATCAGGCGGGAATTAGGAAGCATAGGATGGGAACAAAAATTGTCAGGGAAAGGCACTAATGAAAAGTGGAACTTTTTCAAGGAACAAATACTGCGTGTCCTTGATAGGTATGTCCCTGCCAGGCAGAGAGGAAATGGCCGAGTGAGGGAACCATGGTTCACAAAAGAGGTGGAATGTCTTGTCAAGAGGAAGAAGGAAGCATATGTAAGGTTGAGAAAACAAGGTTCAGTTGGCTCGATGGAGGGTTACAAGTTAGCAAGAAATGAGCTGAAAAAGGGGCTTAGGAGAGCTAGGAGGGGGCATGAGAAGTCCTTGGCGGGTCGGATCAAGGAAAACCCCAAGGCTTTTTACTCTTATGTGAGGAATAAAAGAATGACCAGGGTGAGGCTGGGGCCGGTCAAGGACGGCAGTGGGAATTTGTGCATGGAGTCAGAAGAGATAGGAGAGGTGATGAATGAATACTTTTCTTCGGTGTTCACCAAGGAGAGGGGCCATGTTTTTGAGGAAGAGAGGGTGTCACAGGCTGATAGGCTGGAGGAAGTAGATGTTCGGAGGGAAGATGTACTAGCAATTTTGAATAAACTGAAAGTTGATAAGTCCCCTGGGCCTGATGAAATATATCCTAGGATTCTTTGGGAGGCAAGGGATGAGATAGCAGAGCCTTAGGCATTGATCTTTGTGTCCTCACTGTCCACAGGGGTGGTGCCAGAGGACTGGAGAGTGGCGAATGTGGTTCCTCTGTTTAAGAAAGGGAATAGAAATGACCCTGGTAATTATAGGCCGGTTAGTCTTACTTCGGTGGTTGGTAAGTTGATGGAAAAGGTCCTCAGGGATATGATTTACGACCATTTAGAAAGATGCAGCTTAATCCGGGATAGTCAGCACGGATTTGTGAAGGGCAAGTCTTGCCTCACAAATTTGATAGAATTTTTTGAGGAGGTAACTAAGTATGTAGATGAAGGTAGTGCAGTTGATGTCATATACATGGATTTTAGTAAGGCGTTTGATAAAGTCCCCCATGGTCGGCTTATGAAGAAAGTAAGGATGTGTGGGATAGAGGGAAGTTTGGCCGATTGGATAGGTAACTGGCTATCTAACAGAAGACAGAGGGTGGTGGTGGATGGAAAATTTTCGGACTGGAAACCGGTTACCAGCGGAGTGCCACAGGGGTCAGTGCTTGGTCCTCTGCTATTTGTCATTTTTATAAATGACTTGGAGGAGGGGGCTGAAGGGTGGATCAGTAAATTTGCTGATGACACCAAGATTGGTGGAGTAGTGGATGAGGTGGAGGGCTGTTGTAGGCTGCAAAGAGATATAGATAGGATGCAGAGCTGGGCTGAAAAATGGCAAATGGAGTTTAACCCTGACAAATGCGAGGTGATTCATTTTGGTAGGACAAATTTAAATGTAGATTACAGGGTCAAAGGTAGGGTTCTGAAGAATGTGGAGGAACAGAGAGATCTTGGGGTTCATATCCATAGGTCTCTGAAGGTTGCCACTCAAGTGGATAGAGCCGTGAAGAAGGCCTATAGTGTATTGGCATTCATTAACAGAGGGATTGAGTTTAAGAGCCGTGGGGTTATGCTGCAACTGTACAGGACCTTGGTGAGACCACATTTGGAATATTGTGTGCAGTTCTGGTCACCTCACTACAAGAAGGATGTGGAGACACTGGAAAGAGTGCAAAGGAGATTTACCAGGATGCTTCCTGGTTTGGAGGGTAGGTCTTATGAGGAAAGGTTGAGGGAACTTGGGCTTTTCTCTTTAGAGCGGAGGAGGTTGAGAGGAGACTTGATAGAGGTTTATAAGATGATGAGGGGGATCGATAGAGTGAACGTTCAAAGACTATTTCCTCGGGTGAATGGAGTGGTAACTAGGGGACATAACTATCGGGTTCATGGTGGGAGATATAGGAAGGATGTCCGAGGTAGGTTTTTTACTCAGAGAGTGGTTGGGGTGTGGAATGGACTGCCTGCAGTGATAGTGGAGTCAGAAACTTTAGGAACCTTTAAGAAGCTATTGGATAGGCACATGGAGTACTTCGGGATGATAGGGAGGAAATAGCTTGATCTGGGTTTCAGACAAAGCTCAGCACAACAACGTGGGCCGAAGGGCCTGTTCTGTGCTGTACTGTTCTATGTTCTAAGTGGAATAGTAATATTGCAATCTCACCTAGATTCCTATTTTCATTATTGCGGGGAAGTTGTTGGAATAGCAGCTGTGTTCCAGCTTGTGCAGGACTTTGAACAGTGCAATCAGGTTTTTGTCATGACTAATATTCTACGTGGCTTTGGAAAAGGGTGGAGACCAGTGGGTTTGGTTAGTTGGGGAATGCATTCTCCAATCCTTTAGGATGCATAAAAAGTGCTTTGAATTGGAAAACAAACACCTCGCTTTATTAAATTGTCCAATGATTTTTTTAAATTTGTGTGTTCTGGGTTATAATTTCACCTATAACCATATAACTAACAGGAACACTAGATTTTCAATGAGATGGTAGTTTCTAGCTTTCAATATGCAGAAATACATGCAATTTTCAACAAACAAAGCAGGTTAATCCAGCCCAATTAGTCCATTTTGTTGTTTACTCCACATGCAAGCAAATAGTTCCATTCAAGTTATCCACCTCTTCTCTTACTGAACAGAACACAATCCAAAATTGAAGCATGTGGAACAATATTACCAACTTTCAACGATTCTATTAAAAAAAAAATTGTCTTTAACAGATGGAAATATTTAGGTCAGGTAGCATTTGTGGCGAGAAAAGCAGAGTTCACTTTACTAACCTGAACTCTGTTTGTCTCTCTCTCCACAGATGTTGTTGCCTGACCTGCTGAGTATTTGGAGCATTTTCTGTTTTTATTTCAGATTCTCAACATCTGCAGAATTCTGTTTTTGGCGCCTTTTCTCTCTCTTTCCATCTAACCAGCTTTTAGTTTAGGTTTCAATCCTCTTTATCTTCTCTAATAATATTCATATAATGCCTTGTCAAAAGCTTCCCCAAAGTCCCTTTCACTCCATCCAGTATGTATCCTCTACCTTTCTACCTTCCTACATTCCAGTACGTATCCTCTACCTTCCTACCTTCCCGAAGAATTCTGCGGTTTTTCCACTACTACCATCCCATTTGAAATGTGTGATGGCTACTTCTAATGTTTTCACTTCATCTAGAAAGTTGGCAATTGCATCCTTATTTGAAGGCGTTTTAAATTTTTTTCTCTGCCACAGATGTTAGGCAATTGAACTGTAATTACCACGATTAGCTCTGTCTGAAAAATTGGTACTACATCAATTACTTTTCAGCTCTCTGGCATAGATCCACGTTCAACAGATCCTTGAAATATAATGACACAAACTGGACGGTGCATTAAACAGTTACATTAGTAACAGTTATGCACATAATTGTTTAAAAAAGATCTATTCTTCAGTGTTTCCCTTGCTATTACCCTACCTCTATTTTCTGATGAGCTGCAATTAAGGCCTCAAATGCTGATCCATGTTAATTCCCCCATTCATATTGGTCTCCTGTTCACACAATGCTCCACAAGTTCCCACTTCCTACTCTCTGTCTTTCTGAACAGCTGCCCTTAACCTCTACTCGTTGCTTTCTGTATTGCAGTCAGCTAGCTAAATAATCTGTTGTTTGTCCCCTGCCTCTGCATGCTCTGATCTTACTCATTAGTCTCTTCAGTACTTTATCGAAGGCCTTTTGACCATTTTGATAAATTGCATCTACTATTTTACCCTTGTCTACTCTCCCTGCCGCCTGTTTAAAAAAATCAGTGAGTTGGTCCATCAACATTTTCCCTTTTTGAAATTCATGCCGACTACTCATTGTTTTGTTTTTGAGATTTATTCTGTTTTCTTTTAAATGGAGACTTTATTATACTTCTTACCACCAACCTTAAGCTAACTGATGATAGATGCTTGGATGTGTCTCCCCTAAATATTGGTATAATGTTTGCTATCAGTCCTACAACACAACACAACATGTTATGAAATCTGTAATAGGAGGCCCTGTCTCTTCCCTTGGTCCTTTTAAGATAAAATTACCTTCAATCACAGGTTTTATCCTCGCTCAGTTTGATAGTTTATTTAATATTTCTCCTCCTTTCATTGTAAATGTGATTTATACCATTTCCAATCACATGTTTCAATATCATGTCCCCCTGATTTGCCTCCCTGGTAAATACCAAAGCTAAGTAATTATTTACCATTTCTGCCATTTTGCTGTCACTGCCTGTGCTTGGTATCCTCTTCATCGCTTGGGTAAGAATTAAGTTGTGAGAAGGATACAAAAAGTCTGCAAAGAGAAATAGACAGGTTAAGCGAATGGACAAAATTTGGCAAATGGAGTATGATATAAGAAAATATCAGGTTGTCCACTTTAGTGGGAAGAACAGAAAAGCAGAATTTTATTTAATGGAAAAGGACTGTAGAATTCTGCAGTAGAGATATAGATATCTTTGGGCTTGAATCACAAAAAGATAGCATGCAAATATGGCAAGTAATTCAGAAAGCAAATTGAATATTAACCTTTAGTGCAAGGGGAATGGAGTATAACGTAGGGAATGTTGCTTCATTGGTACAGGACATTGGTGAGACTGCACCCACAGTACAATTTGGTCTCCTTATTTAAGGAGGGATATACTTGCAATGGAGGCAATTCCAAGAAGCTTTACTGGGTTAATTCCTCGGCTGAGAGGGTTGTATTATGAGGATAGGTTGAGTAGGTTGGACGTGTGCTCATTGATGTTTAGAAGAATGAGAGGTGACCTTATTAAAACACATAAGATTCGGAGAGTACTTGATGTTGCTCCTTGTGGGGGAATCTAGGACCAAGGCAAATCATTTCAGAATAAAGGATCTCCCATTAAAGCAGGGATAAGGAGGAATTTCTTCTATGAGGGTCATTAATCTTTTGAATTCTCTTCCGCAGAGACCAGTGGAGGCTAGGTCACTGAATGAATTCAAGGCTGAATTAGACAGATTTTTGATTTACCGAGGGAGTCTAGGCTTGTAGGGTTCAGGCAGGAAAGTAGAGTTCAGGCAACAATTCGATTAGCCATGACCTTATTTAATGGCTGAGCAGTCTCAAGGGGTTAATTAGCCTACTCCTGCTCTTATTTTTTTATGTTTTCATGCTCTTATGTTCCTACTGGTCTTATTCCTATTCTGACCTCTATTTATTTACGTGCCTATAGAACATTTTACTATTTTGTTTTATGTTCCTTGGTAACTTAATGTCATGTTTGTATTTGCCTTCCTAATTGTTTTTTGACCTCCTTCCTAAAGTCGCTGTATTCTCCCTTACCGTGATTTCTTCTGCTATTCATGTTTTTTTTGTGTGGCTCTTTTTTTTATTCTGTCTTCTCTTTGTATCTTTATTTATCCATGGTATCTCAGTTTTTGTTTATTTCTGTTTCTCGGTGGAAGATATATTTTCTTTACTCTGTTGCACAGTTGTCTTGCAATGTAAGGTACAGGTCGATTACCTCAAATCCAGCTACCCAAAAACCGGACATTTTTTTTCCCGCACTCGAGTGGCTTAGTGAACCTTGACCCCACCTGACCCTGCTCGGGACAGTTCAGGGAATTGCTGCATTGAATATTTCCTGTGTTCTGGGTGGCTGAGCGAACCTTCACCCCATCCGCCCCAGAGAGAAGATTGATCATGTTGTACCCCCATTCACTGAACTAATACGTTCCGATCTTCTTCCTGAAAACCGGCAAGTTCCGAAATCTGTTACAAACCTGGTCCCGAGGTTGCACGATTTGACGTACTCTACCCATATTGTCAACTGTGAGGAGAGGAGTGTTAAACTTCAAAAGGATGTTGATAGGCTGATGGAATAGGTGGACATGTGTCAGATGAAATTTAATGCAGAGGTGTGTGAAGTGATTCATTTGGTGGAAAGAATGAAGAGAGACAATATAAAATGAAGGATACTAAAAGATGTGCAGGAGCAGGGGAACCTAGGGGTATACGTACACAAATCATGGCAGGACAGACTGAGAAAGTGCTCAATAAAATATTTGTGATTCTGGGCTTTATAAATAGGGGCACAGTACAAAACATTATGATAAATACTGGTTTGACTTCAACTGGAGTATTCTGTCCGGTTCCGGGCATCACGCATTTGGAAAGATGTGAAGGCATTGGAGAGGGTGCCGCAAAGATTCAAGAGAATGGCTCCAGGGACGAGGAAATTCAGTTATGAGGGTAAGTTGGAAAAGCTGAAGCTATTTGCCTTGGAGAAGAGAAGGCTGAGAGGAGATTTGATAGAAGTATTCAAAATCATGAGGGATCTGGACGGAGTAGATAAGGAGGAACTGTTTCCAATGGTGGAAGGGTCAAGAACCGATTTAAGATGATTAGCAGAATAAGCAATGGTGACATGAGGAAAATCTTATTTTCACGCGGCGAGTGATTAAGATCTGACATGCACTGCCTGAGAGTGAGGTGGAGGCAGTTACAACTGAGGTTTTCAAAAGAGAATTGGATAATTATCTGGAGAAAAGAATTGCAAGGGAACTGCAGACGAGGGGACTGAAGTGAGTTGTCCTTGCAGGGAGCTGACACAGATAAGGCTCTGTGCTGTAATCACTCCATGATTCTATGTTTCCCATTGCTATTCTACACCATTGATAATATTATCAATTTTATTTTTCCCATATTCTATTCTCAGCCCCTCAAAATTGGCTATCCTCAAATCTGCTATCTAGATTTCTGTCATCCTTCTCAATTTCTGTCTTAAAACTTATTGTGTTATAGAGTATCCAGTGGGCTTAATTCATCATGGTCTTGCTGTATTTTTAAAATTGTTCTCTTATAACATCATTCAGAACAAAATCCAGACTTGATGTTAATAGCATTAAGTGAGAAATTAATCAAATGTAATGCTCATCTTACCCTGAATACTTATCAAACTGGATTAGATTTCTACTGGCTAAGAGCTCCAGTATGCATGTGGCAAGCGCATTTTGGCCTGTGTAACTTTTATGCACTTTACTAAATCTTTGGCGAGTTTTTATTTAATCTTACATTCATAATATTTAGCAGTGTCCTTGATAAAGGTGTAAAATGGGAAATTCGTCACCATAGTGTATCCTCCATCGAATTAGATTGGTAGATGTTTGAATTACTTAACCGAGTACTACTAAACATTTAATTTTGATAAAGTCATGCCTCAGAAATCCAGTTTCAAGAACAATTTTGTTATTTCATTGTGCAGTGCTATTGTACCCCCATGTTTGCAACGTCTTTTATTTTTCCCCTTAATCTTATCTGACCACTAAAGATCTTCTTTTGGATTACATTATTGGGGATTGGGCAGCATGGAAACTTTAAAGTTAAACAGAGTTCAGCAACATCAAGAAGGTAGTGAAGCTTCCTCCAGAGAAATAGAGCCACATCTCGTGTGATTTTTGTCTCTTATTCCTGGGAACAGGATAACACTGGTGGCAAACTTCAGTGTCAGATGGTGCCAGATGCAGGGGCCATCCTTTAAGTATGGATTATCTCCTGAAATTCAGAAACGTTTGTGACCTGTTTCAGAAGTTCTCACGCATTTTTAGACTCATAGCAGATGTGCAGTTGTTGAAGGGCTTCCACTACTCCTCTGAGTTTGCTCCATCGGGGAACAGGAAAAAATTGAATCTTTACAAATAATCATTTCAACTTTGAAGGAAACAAAAATATAATATACACAGAAACAAACCATCTTTGAAAGTGTAGCAGTGATATATTTGCCTTGTGATCTTGATAAATTCCGAGTTTTGAAACCTGTAGTTGCTACTTAAGTAAAAATTATTTTTTCTTGGCACATTTTCAAACTCTTCTGTCTCCATGATTGCTATTTGATTAGATTTGATTTATTATTGTTACATGTATTAGTATACAGTGAAAAGTATTGTTTCTTGCGCGCTATACAGGCAAAGCATACTGTTCATAGAGAAGGAAATGAGAAAATGCAGAATGTAGTGTTACGGTCATAGCTAGGGTGTCGAGAAAAATCAACTTAATGCAAGGTGGGTCCATTCAAAAGTCTGATGGCAGCAGGGAAGAAGCAGTTCTTGAGTCGGTTGGTACATGACCTCGGACTTTTGTATCTTTTTCCCGGAAGAAGGTGGAAGAGAGAATATCGGGGGTGTGTGGGGTTCTTAATTTTGCTGGCTGCTTTGCCGAGGCAGCGGGAAGTGTAGACAGAGTCAATGGATGGGAGGCTGGTTTGCATGAAGGACACGCATTTCTGGATTAGAAAATCATAATTAGGAGACACGAAAGTATTCACATTTTTATAGTGTGTTCAAGGTAAAACTTGTTAGCATGTTCACTTATGACTATTTTGAGAATTAGTCCGAAAGTCAATACACGTTTATAATAAGTCGAGAAATTAGTTGGAACACATCCTGAGTTTGTAAAGATGTTTTATTTTCTAACATGCAAAAGAACATCAGTTCATTTGAACTGTTACAGTGGATTAAATTCAGATCTATTATATAATTTAGAAAATACAGATAAATTGTAGTCCGAAGTGGATTAAACGTTTGCAAAATTGTGGTGAACAAAATAGTGGCCTATAGAACTGACAGGCAAATCTGTAATTGCAATGGCTGTCAATTCATAGGTCATAGTCCTGTACACCTTCACCTTATTTAAAATCAGCAACACTACGGAGTTGGTTACTTTGTAGAAGCAATGTGCCTTCAATAGGGAAGGGATCCTTGATATGTAAGTGCCCATCGAAAGTAACAGCAGCTCCACTGGAAGCCAGTGCCATCCAAATGGAGTTGCTGTTACACCTGATGCACACTGTTGTTCTCTTGTCTTTTTAATGACTTTTTCATGCTGTATTTACTCTTCCAAAATCATGATAATGTAATTGTTCTTTCCATTGTTGAAGCTGATCTGTGGTAGAAACATAGTGTTATCAATTGTATTAAATAGATTAGCATATTATCTTACACACTTATTTGTAGAGGATGTTGATTTCTAATGAGACAATGGCATAAGAACAGGAGGACTGTTTTAAAAAGGTGTTAACCGTTTCATTTTACTACCAAGCACACATTAGATTTTAGGGTGTTTGGAGGACCTCCAGAATGACTCAGAACATTAGGGGAAACACAAGAATCGCAATTTAGAGCTTGGATAAAAGAGTGTACATGCATAGTTCTATAATCCTAATGTACAGACATAGTTCTATAATCCTAAATATGACTTTGGTCTAATTATTCAACATTATGCTAAAGTTCAAAAGTAGAAACTATTAAAATAAATGGAATATATGCTTCACAAAAGGGGAATAAAGATTTCTGATAGTCTGGGTGTAGTCATACATTCTTCATGGACATCCAGAACAGATTTGGATACAAGGTTGAGAAGATTGAAATAGGAGAGGGACAAGCCTTGTTGGGCTGATTGATCTTTGATGTGGTGATGGCAATCTCGGAGCCACAATCAGGGTTTAAAAACTTGCTAAAAATGAGCTGGGATTTGTTCTGCAAATGTAACTACAGGTCATCCAACATAAGTTTTGTTAATATACTCAGCTAAACTTCCAAAGATGCCAATGTGAGTTCATTAACACTGTTGTGTATCTATCTTACAAGTTGATGTGCTAAGTGCCAACATTCTGTGTTCTGAGGCACTTAATATTGGCGTTTACATTTACTCAGTTTAGGCAAACTGAGGACCAAAGTTAATGTGATTACTTAAAAATAAATTCCTTTTTAACAAACGCCCATGAAATTATGCGCTGTGATATGATTTTATTGAAGCTCAACATGTTCTTTTGAAATTGTCATTTTAAAGAAAAGACTAATTAACCTGTTTAGAATAATGCATTCCAGTATGTTACTATCCCATGGTGGAATCTTAAGCGCTCAGTGATCAACGGTATAATATTTCAAGTGTTTTTGCTATATTTTTTAGTTGGTGCACAGCAAAATGTGTAACATGAAATCTATAAATTTGAGTAGAAGATTATATAAATGAGACAAAGTACAATAAATCTAATTGGAACAAACCAACAACCCTTTCACTTCCATTATTAGCTTTGTTGAGTTCAAAAAATGTCAAGATAAAACGTAAACTAATAACACAAACATTAGTGCAGCCATATAAGTTTCTGTATCTCTACAAAGCACCTGCCTTAACATTATAGCTAGATAAGGAAAATAATCCTTACAATCAAAGAAGCTTTGAAGAAGAAATATTTTATGTCCTGCAGTTAGAAATAGTATCTTAAAGGTAACAGGCAGATATTCCGAACACACCATAGACTTGGATCTTCACACATCTCTTGTTTTAGAATTACAAATCTGCCATTAAATTTCTGGCTGTCATTTCCATTTTAATACATACAAGCAAACTATTACTCACATGCAATAAGATCAATTACTTGAGATTTTCTTGCATTTGCATGGAACTTACTCATTGTTTCAGAAGAGTGGGTTTGCTTAGTTACCTGTGTATCCACTTGAACAGGGTAGAAATGTCGTTGTTGGAAGTTATCTTGTCTGTCTGGTTCTCTACCCTCAGTCTTGAAAGACAGTCATGGGGAAGACCATATATAGTTCACTTCCAACTTCCATCTGCAAGTAACCAGTCTATTGCTGCTATGTTTCTACCCTGTAGATAAGCATTCTGCACAGTCACTATCAATCTATAAACTTATTGGCTGGTGTCATGGTAGCTGTATTACCTCATTCCCTTTGCCGTTGAAACCAAGTGAAAGTCACGTAATTCCAGAACTCCTCCTTGTTATGGCCTGTAAACCTGGGGCAAAGTTTTTCCAATCAGCTAATTACTTGCATTGGAAGAAATAACTTGTTGGCTTTAGGTTGCATAAACTTGTTTTATGCTGAAACTTACACTTTATAATTTCCAATGCTTCTGTTAGTTGACTTTTATTGATTCTGCAGCTTTCTTTCCCTGCTATTGAATATTTGTTCAAAAAGTCAATAATCCAACACTGCTTTTTAGCCTTGAGTTTTATGGCACAGTAATATTGTGGTTTGACTGTTCAAGAGGGCAGAGGTATATGTGCTAAAACTTTTGGGAGATAGACGCCATGTGTCTTAGAAACACATATTGACAATAACTACTCAATTGAACTCTTATAACAACCATAAGTTTGCATAAAAATGAAATTTACTTTTAATTTTATTGTGCACACTTTAGACAACATGACTTCAACTGTAGCCATAAATTGAGAATAAGAACCCAACTTAAAAATAAACTAGAAAATAAAGAAGTTGGCATCAGTAAAAGTGACCATGAAGTTGTTGGTTATCACAAAAATTCAACTGGTTCGTTGTGGGAACGAAACTTGTTTTTACCTGGCCCAGTCTAGATTTGACTGCAGTCTCCCACAAATGTCGTTGACTCATAGCTGTCACCTCAACAGTTCTTGCAAAATGTAACAAATCGCTCAGCTCTGCTGGAGATGGACAATGAATGGCAGCCTTGACAGCGATGCCCTCATCCTGAGAATGAATAAAAGAAAATTCAGCAGTATTTCTTTTCAGTTGCAGACATTGTTTAGAGCTTTTTCATCCAGTGGAAAGCAATGAAAAAGAAATTTCACTTTTGCGTCTCTTTAAAAAAGCACTATGGACCTTTGGCTGATGTGGAAGTTAATAAATGTGGGTTAATGATTATCCATGCTGCAAATATTTAATAACTCTACTTTGTACACCCAGTGCAACCAACATGAATTCAAATATCTTGAAGGGAGTTTTTTGAAATACATGTGCGATATGAATTTTTATTTCAGTAATTTAGTTTATGAGGTACCAAAGCTGAAAAATAAGTGAATTTTTCAAATTGAAAGGAGCTAATTTTCTTTTAATTTAGTGAATTTGAAAACAAATAAGGGTGCTGCAAAGCTAAATTTATTTTGTAGTGACTTTACCATTTTGGTGATTTGATCAGCTGCTTAAAGGGAGCAAGTCCAGATGAGAAATTGAGCAGCTATTAGAGGAGGGTCATGATGGCTGTCAGTGAGAGAAATGAAAGGAGCTGTTCCAAAAGTATAAAAAATATTGGGCCCATGTCGGTGAAATTGTGTCATTTAATTTGTGCTTGCCAAGCAATTTATTTGGTATGGGTGTCCTGATCCCCTTAGGAACTATTTGTTTGGAATGATTGACTTTTGGCTGTCATAGAAACGGAATCTTTTCAGCAGAATTTGGTACAGGACCACACAATGCCTTGAGGTGTGCAAACTCATGCCACTTGGTGTACAATTGGATAATTGAGGACGGTAAAGGACATTTTATGCAAAGGAATTTGGAGAGAATGGGAAAATCCTTCACAATCAGCTCAGCGATGGTCTTTTCCCTTTGGTTTGGTGTTTATTGTTTCTGCCTTTTGGTGTGTTACTAGCTTAAAGGTTCAAATTAATACTACAGATATTCTATTAATTAAACAGTACATTTGATTTTCTCATTCCATTATATCTATTAATGTACAGCATTGAAAACTGATCAAATTTAACAAATTGTTGAATTGATTCAATTTTAATTCTGTTAATGAATTTTGAGTGAGTTAAATTCACACCCATGGTGTTGCTTCAAGGAGTTACTGCATGCCTTTTGTAAATATGGTTGCTATTTACCAGGAAATGACTGAGGCTTGCAGTATGCTTTTCATCCTTGTACCGAGAATTGGTGACTTTAATCTCAAGAGTTTAAACACATGTTACTTTTTGTACAGAACATGTGAGAATTTATTGAATGTTCATTACATTGTGGTCATTTCTCTTAATTGGCTTATGTCCAATTTCCTTCCTACCTCTTCCTAGTCCAAAAAAAAGGGAAACAGAAGCACATATGTTGAATGTCAACGAAATACAGAAATCTCTTTTTAAGAATTTAATTCAAAAGTCCAATTCTGGATTCAAGTAAACTTGCTATTTGTCAATATGATTGCCAAACCAGATGTACCTCTTCCTGCACAGATATACAAGGGAGCACCTTATCAAACTGGTAGAAGAACATGGTACTGACTGTTGGTGGACTCTACCTTTGGACCAACTCCTGACTAAGGAAGTTTTAAAAAAGGTTAGTACACTCTGAAGAGGTCATACACTCATACACATTACAAGAAGAAGTGTAAAACTTCAAACTACTGTACTGACTATTGAATGGGAGTCCCATGCATCTTAGATGTTAATTACAGGAAAGTTACTTATTAAGAAACTTGTTGGAATATAAAAGGAAATGAACATAAGACATAATACATTTGCATTATTATCTTTCAGCCATGTAAAAATGAGCAAATTAAAACTATCCTCAGTCTGTCTAAAATAATATAAAAATTGACCAAAGGTAAATCGGTTTAATTTTAACAACTATCTAAACCCCAAAACAGATTCCTGCAAAACAAAAACCATTGGAAAGTACTAAACTGTTCTAGAACAACCACCTTTCCTTAGTCCTTTTGGTTAATGTTAAACAGATAATGATTTCATATTGTAAGCTGACAATATAGTTCATGGTACATATTGGTTTTTTAGTTTGGGAGTGCAGAATTGAATTTTAGTTCTCTTTTCCCCTTGCCAGCACCAATCATTTTTCATAGCCATACATCAATTTTACAAATTTGTATTTTAAACTGATATATCTATGAACCTAAATGAGCTGTGAGCCATGAAGCACTTCTAAGCTAAATCATCTGATTTATCCAAGATGTATGTTTTTGCTTTTTCCCTCAGATATATTTAATGCAAACTGACGCCAGTAAAGTAGATATATTGCAGTTTGCACAGTACAGTTTATAAATACCAGGGTTGGGAATCATGCAGCGACAAAAACAATAAAAGCAGATTCGTCCATTTTGTTTGTTTACTCAGCCTTCATTTTCAAATGATTTAATGCTGTTATCCAAATGAGGGAAACCATTTATATGTTGTCCTTTCCGCAATTTGACCGATTGCAAAGGTCGTGGAGATATATTTGGCATCTCGTTTCATTGTCTATTATGAGCAGTGCCAGTATCCGGTTTTAGGCTGCCTTCATTCTGCTGTAGGTTCCATCAGGCAGTAGGTACTCAGTCTGGTGCTCCAAATCATCTGTTGAGTTTATATTAAGTATCTGGAATGCCAGGACATGATCTTAGAAGAACAGATTGTATAATAGTATTGTGATGCATTTGAAATTTTTGGAGCTTTAACAAGAGCTCAGAGGTCAGCTAAAGTAGAAATTCAACAAGAATTTCTTGTCAAAAGTACCAAAGCTAAGAGCACATTCCCAGAGGCTGGGATAGTTGGGAGGGACAAATATTAGAATCCAGAATTCAGTTGAGTCAACATGGAAGAGAAGTCTTGCAGGAGACTCAGAAGCTTCTTCAGTGTTTTCACTATTCTCCCAACACTACTGCCACTGTTTGTCTATTGGGCTGTTCCCTCTGTTCTGCCTTTGTGTCATCACCAAGTCACTCACCATCTCTTCCACCCCAGCCCGGTGTAATCAATCTCCTTGTTAGTTCCCATCCCCACTTCTTAAAATCCAGGAGCCACAAATTAGAGCGTGTTACTTATCCTCCACTTGGGCATGACCATGTTGAGCACTTCCTTCTCCAGGGCCATATCCTCTTCTGGGATAAAGATTTTGCGAAGTACTTTGCAATAAACTTCTCCCTCTGCCTCACCTTTAAGACCAAGTACAAAGGAGATCAGTGACATGTTTCAAAGTTTCAGACCATCTGCCTAGTTACCTTAGTTGTTAGCTACCCTCCTCAAATGCTGTTCCCACCCCCCACAATCTCTCAGTTGACTGCTGTCTCCTGTTTTTGCCAGTGTTCCATCTCCAAATTCATCTTTTCAATGAGATCTATATCTGAATACAATTATTTTTTAAAATTTGAATACTCACTGACTTAATGATTTACTTTGCTTTGGCACTGTTCTGCAACCTACCAGCCCTCCCACCCCTTTGTGCATCCAACTTTAAAAATCCACTGTTGACTTGTCTGAATTCTCCCCTCTCTTTCCTTGCAGATCTTTGAACATATTGTCATATGGAAGCTCCTTGCTCAATGCTTTCAGACTTCCTGTTCAAATCCCTAAACATTGAAACATAGAAAATAGTAGCAGGAGTAGACCATTTAGCCCTTCAAACCTGCTCCGCCATTCATTATGATCATGGCTGATCATCCAACTCAGTAACCTGAGTTGGATGTTCCCGGATTCCCCCCATACACTTTGATCCCTTTAGCCCCAAGAGCTATGTCTAGCTCCTTCTTGAAAACATAAAACATTTTGGCCTCAACTGCTCTCTGTGTAGAGCCACAGGCTCATCACTCTCTGGGCGAATAAATTTCTCCTCATCTCCGTCCTAAATGGTCTACCCCGTATCCTCAAACTCTGACCCCTGGTTCTGGACTCTCCTGCCATCGGGAACATCCTTCCTGTATCCACCCTATCTATTCCTGTTAGAATTTTCTAGGTTTCTGTAAGATCCCCCTCATTCTTCTGAACTCCTGCAAATATAATCCTAACTGACTCAATCTTCAGTCCTGTCATCCCAGGAATCAGTCTGGTAAGTCTTCGCTACACTCCTTCCGTAGCAAGAACATCCTTCTTCAGATAAGGAAACCAAAACCTGCACACACTGGTCTCACCTGTATAACTGCATCAAGACATCCCCGCTCCTGAACTCAAATGTACTTGTATGAAGGCCAATAAACCATTTACCTTCTTCACCACCTGTTGCACCTACATGTTTACTTTCAGCGACTGGTGTACAAGGACACCCAGGTCTTGTTGCACATTCCTGTCTCTCAATCTATAGCCATTCAGATAATCTGTCTTCCTGTCCTTGCTATCAAAGTGGATAATGTTTAACCACATTATACTGCACCTGCCATGCATTTGCCTACTCTCTCAACTTGTCCAAATCACACTGAAGCACCTGTGCATCCTCACAGCTCACCCATTTATTCCTATTCTTTGTTCCCTGCCTGCCAGCTAGTTTTCTATCCATCTCAATACACGACCCTCAATCACGTGTTTCAATTTTATATGCAACTCTCTTATGTGGGACCTTGTCAAAAGCCTTCTGAGAGTCCAAATAAACCACATCCACTGGCTCCACTGATCATGTTACTAGTTCCATCCTCGAAGAGTTCCAGTAGATTTGTCGAGCATGATTTCCCTTTTGTAAATCCATGCTGACTCTGTCCAGTTCCACCACTGTTTTCCAAGTGCTTTGCTATAAAATCTTTGATAATGAACTCTAGCATTTTCCCACTTCTGACATCAGGCTGACAGGTCTAAAAATCCCTGTTTTCTCTCTACCTCCCTTTTTACATTGTAAGATTACATTAGCTACCCTTCGCTAGACTTCGGAGTCTAGAACCTTGGGAGATGACGACAAATGCATCCACTATTTCCAGGGCTACTTCTTTTAGTACTCTGGGATGTAGATTATCAGGCCCTGGGGATGTATCGCCGTTCAATCTTATCAATTTCCTCTACACCATTTCCCTACTAAAACTGATTTCCTTCAATTCTTCCCTCTCATTAAACATTTCTGGTAAGTTGTTTGTGTCCCCCTTTGTGAAGACAAAATCAAAGTGTGTATTTAGTTGGTTAGCCATTTCTTCCCCATTATACATTCCTCTGTTTCTAACCGCAAGTGACCTACACTTGTCTTCACCAATCATTTCCTCTTCACGTACCTATGACAGCTTTTACAGTCAGTTTTTATGTTTGCCGCAAGCTTACTCTCATACTCTATTTTCCCCAT
Source organism: Mustelus asterias (assembly GCF_964213995.1). Lineage (NCBI taxonomy): Eukaryota > Metazoa > Chordata > Chondrichthyes > Carcharhiniformes > Triakidae > Mustelus > Mustelus asterias. The sequence continues at coordinate 35,114,426 of NC_135815.1, read as the reverse complement.
CTTAATCCCTTTGTCCTCCTTTGTTAAATTCTAAAATGCTCCCAATCCTCAGGTCTGCTGTTTTTTCTGGCCAGCTTGTATGCCTCTTCCTTGGCTCATGCCTCTTAAGGCTAATTTCCTGTTCAAGACATCGAGAAGACAACAACTAATATCCTTTGTGATTGTTTTATTCCTCCTCGATCTTTCCCTGATACCTGACAGGATCCATTATAATGCACAATCATCCGCCGCTGTAATCTGTAAGTGGGGCTATCCTTAACTGTTCAACACTTACCTGTCCCATCTCTGGCAATAGCTTCTTTTCATAGAATCTCCTTCAGCAATCCTGAAGAATCTCCTTCAGAGATCCTGAAGGATCTAACCACAACGCTTTCCATTTCTTATCCATATGTTGTGCTTCAACGACCTCATCTTCAGGCAAGGGGTAAATCTCCATTTATGCTCCTGGTGATACCCAGCCCTGCCTTTCTGCTACAAATTCCACTATTCTCTTTTTGGTGGTCGACTGCCTGTCTGACATTAAGTTTTGGATGAGTTGTTGTTTGCAGCCACCACCCAAACCATTGCAGCATCCTCACTAACTCCATTTCCCCATACTAACTGCTTGTTGGCTGTACGTAACTTCAACATTCTGTCTGATCCACAGCTGAACTCCATGTTCCATATCCCATCTAGTATCAAGACAATCTGTCTTCACCTTTGTTTGCCCCCACAGATATCTTACACCTTCATTCCATCTGGATGCTGAAACTCTTGTTCATTGCTTTTATCCTTTTCTAGACTTGATTTCCCAAATACCCGCCGTGCTAGATTTTGGTGCCCTGACCCTATCCTCATTTGTACATCCTTCCCAAATTATTGGTGATGGAGCCTTCAGCCTTTCTCTCTCTCAATTCATTCCTAAATCTCTATAACTCCTACTTGCTATGAGCATTTGCCAGTTTCAATAACCGGACTTTTTGCTCATCCATTTCTTCCTCTATAAAGGGGCTTAGGGTGTTACAGCTATTAGTGGTTTACGCAATTCAAAGTTGAAATTTGTGGTATGTCATTAAAGATGATTAGGATGCTATTGAGAAGACTATCTCTGACCGCTTACTTTTGTATTTGCCCCTTTAAAAAAAAAATCTCCTTGTTCAACTCAGCTCAATTATGTCTGCACTGTCAAAATTCAAAACTTCCTAGTCTTTGTCCTACCAAGTATTATGATAACTCTACAGCTGTTGATATGCTTGACTATTCCTTTACATTCACTTTTAATGCCCTTGTCCTCATCAAGATCTTTGCAATTTCCCAGCTTAGCCATCCCCCGATACTGTCCCACGGAGTTCAAGGGGTGCAAACCTGAACATATCTAGCATTCAACTGGTTTGGCCACCATCGCCAGATCTAACTGGGCCACATCAGGTTTACTGGGTTTCAGCCTTTTCCAAAACTGTCCAGTACAGAGTAAAGATACCTACAACTTATTTACCCCAATGCCAGCCGTCTCCTTAAATCTCCTTTCTTCCAAAAGAAAGTGCAAGGAATTCACATAGATTTATTTGTCACCAAGATAGAGTTGATCTGTTCAGCTGCCTCTGTTGCTTCCCTGGCCGACCGAGCAAAGTTCTGCTCTCCCCACTGCTACCATGCCCTCGGAATCCCACTCTTTTGTACATCATCTCTCCCCACCCTGGCCCATGCTCTCTCTCTGAATGTATCCATTAGATCCACTTCCTAGTCCGTCCAACTCTCTGTTAACCCTGTATCCTATCTCAAGCACTGTGTCTTTATGCTGGTGGAAAATAAATAAAATGTGTTCTGAAGTCATTTCAGTTGCTGTATGGTATTGAGTATTTTTTTCTCTGCTGAAAATTTTAACCTTGTTAAAGAGAGATCTTGTTTTCTATGATGAACTATGTACAGGTGCAGTATCTCAAACCTGGCTATCTGAAAACCGGCAATGCCCAAAAACTGGCCATTTACTTAAGCTGGCATGCATGAATTCTAATTATTATTAGATGAGTAAAATAGCTTAATGGTTTGTTTGGCTCAGTGCTGCATTGGTACGGTGATGAGTTGTCAGTTTTGTGCACCTGTCTGGTCCAAGTGACCCATGACCCGGCCTGAACCGCCTGACCCAAAATCCAGCCAGATCCAAAAACTAGCCAGGACTTGGTCCTGAGCTTGCTGGTTTTGAGATACAGTCCATGTGTCATCAACAAAGATTCTGCTCTCTGCACTGATTCCATTCCAAAGCTACAGTCGTGCAAAGCTTCATCAGTAAAATGATGTGACATGCAACAACAGTCACAGCTGATCAAGTGATTTCTCACATTTTGTCCTGTGTTTGTGAATTAATTTATTCACGATGGGGAGTCCATTTTAATTTTGAGGATCAAAGTAATCCGCCTTCCCACTGACCCAGAATCCCACAGTTGCTTCCTGTAAGTTTTGTCCATGATGGATTTTGCAGATTGCCTCAAGATTAATATAAAATTCAAAATCATATTTGGCACTCGTGTAAGAGGTTGCTGGGATAATTAAAATCAGCTGGTAGAATGGACAGAGATACAAACTTTGAAAGGAAATTGGCTAATAATATTATGTGACAAGTGAAAAATATCACAAGAAGTTACTTGATACTTGATAAATGATGTTCTGGCCAACATGGAGGTTTTATTTTGTCTGAATAACTAATCCTATTGTTAAATGTTAGTGTTCAAGTTCATGGGTTCCCCCACTTACAGCATTATACGAATGTATAATGTTCCTGTGATTTTTGTCCAAGTTTTACTGCCTTTTATAAAGTGCATTTTTTATTTCCCTTATAAACTGATCTCTTATTGAAACCTTTTTGTGCACATAAAATGGTTCCTGCAAATAGTTTTGGTGTACATCTGTGTCTTGAAACAGTGATCCTACAGGCAGCTTAAATTTCAAAATTATCCAATGGTTTTGAGACAGTTTTTATTGGGTTATATTTAATGGCAAAATATTGTTCTTCCGCTGCTTAGGCAACACTTAAATTAAGTTTAATTGTAGTGATAGGAATTAATGCAAATAATGTTAAATTATTTTCAGTTAACCACAGGGATAATGATGATTTCATTCCAAAAACAAGTTTTGGGTAATGAGAAATAATGAACTAAAATAATTCTTAGAGTCAGCTTTCATGTTACTATCAAAATGCATCTTAATTAGCTCTTGTCTACTTTGCAATGTACCTTTGTACTGGGAGTGCCACGCTGAAGTTGTAAAGCAGCCTGGCCCAAATTAAACTTGTGTGTATTTGATTGAAACTGGCGCTCGGTTCCATATGTATTTTTCTTTGGGGGTGGTAGCAGTAAAGTGCAATTTATCACCTCCTCAAAATGGCAGACTTAAATTTGCTGTAGTTACTTTTGCACAATCTGCTTTTATGATTTGGAATTAACAGTTCCCAGAACTGTATTTATGTCACTGGAATGTAAATTGTGCAGTCTGAGCATGGGCAGTGTGCCTAATTTCCCAGAATGCACCAGTATCATTCAGTCAGCTGAACTGCAATATTTTGCTTTGGCTTCTAGCATATTTTGTTGAGTTTTTCAGAATAATTTGAAGAAAAGTTAGAAAATAAATTCCATTTAGGTATGTTTGTATGGTGCTTTTTCTTCCTTTATACTTGACTGTCTCCTGTAGCATTGCACATGGGGATTTTATTGCAATGATGTTTAATCTGAATTGAAGCGGGGATAAAGCAGGGGTTACATTAGATTGGACACTTGGATGTAGTTTGGCCCCCATTTTAAACCATTCATTCTGAGATTTTTATATGATTTTATTTAACAGTTATAGTTAATTGCTACCCTTGTGATCATTTACAAATAGAAAACTGCAGTTGGTTGGAGCTTGGAAGTTTCTCTGTAGTACGGAATGAGGAAATAGTGGAGACAAAATGTGAAGTACTACTGCACCACCATTGGTGGGAGGGTGTAATTACAGAACATTCAAGTTTACAAAGGTTCCATTTTAAGTATGGACATTGTTTTTCTTCCCGCACCTAAGGGAATTAGGGGTTATGGGGATCAGGCGGGTAAGTGGAACTGATCCACTTCAGATCAGCCATGATCTTATTGAATGGTGGGGCAGGCTCGAGGGGCTAGATGGCCTACTCCTGCTCCTATTTCTTATGTTCTTAGTGCTGCACAAGACTTTCATCTGATTCCATAGTGAGTTTTACCTGGAACAGGTTGCTCGCCTGTCACCAGAGGCTTCTAGTTTGAGGGACACCAGTCCACACCAAGCATGGTTGACCAGGGGTATTTCCCATTCTTGCAGCCTGTCATTGGCAGGCATTGGAAGGATTTGCTACTCAACCTGTTGGCCGTTATGAGCACACCTTCCTTGACCACCAAGACCTGAGTGGATCTCAAACCCGGAGCTTCCCGTTTAGAGGTAGGGATGCTACCCACTGTGCCAAAAGACCTCCTAAGTATGGGCATAGGAACTTATAATTCATGTCACATTTTATTATAATACAAATTACTGTTCACAATTCTGGCACAATATTACCATAGGAATGTGAACATACTAGAGAATGTACAAAAATTTTTTATGAGGATGTTGCCAGGAATTAAGAATTTGAGCTTTGAGGCTGAGCAGAAATTTAATTGAGGCATATAAAATTATGAGGGCCCTTGACAGAGTAGATAGAAAGGAGCTATTTCTATTACCAAAGAAGGAGAAGGATTAGAGGGGAATTGAGTATAGAGTGGTGGAGGTGTGGAACTCATTGCCTGAAAGAGTGGTAGAGGCAGAAAAACTCAACATATTTTTAAAATATTTGGATATACATGAGATACAATAAGCTACAAGACTATGGACTAAGAACTGAAATATGGGATTAGATTGACTAGCTCTTCCTTGGCTGGTATGGACGCAATGGACCTCTGTGTTTTTAAATGTAATAGCACAAAGTAAGGTTTTGCAGGCTGGCAATGAACAGATGAGATTTTTCAATACAAGTGTTTGTAAAACGTGCTGGATCTGAATATGAATTTAGGGCTCACTTTTCTTTTGTATCATTCAATTCCCCTGAAATCACTGTTCTAATTCTTGAAGATAAATTTCAGCAGTCCTGAACCAGAGATTTTATTTGCTTTATCTCATGTATTTCATCAGTTTTAGTTTTGTTGGCTTCTTCTGTTGTTGCTTGACCTGTTTAAGCAAGCCTTCACTTTGTCAAAGTTGATTACCAGAGGGAAATTTCTACTCTAATAAGCTGAGCAGTTCCACAATATGGATCTATATTTCTGGGCATGGATTTTTGAAAGATTTTGAAAGATTCTCCAGCATTTTCCGTTTAAAGACAACTTCAGTGTTACATTTAAGTCTGGTGTACTATGATGCTGTGCTGTTTGCTTTGATGATGTACCACAAATTAGATCAAAAGTTACACCTCAGTTCTTGCCTTATTATAGGCATCAATGAAATGGTAGGCTTTGGTTGAAGCTAAAGATAAGTTTTTTTTTCAAATCAGTAAATTATAGCAGCAATTTTTTCATATTGGCAGTATGGGCATCATTCAGACAGAAAGGAGCCTACCATTACTTCCCCATCGATACTAAACACATCCAAAATGGTGCATGTATTTACAGGTGCAAGACAGATCAGTAAGTCAATTGTTTTGTACTTAAACTGTAGAGTGTATAAATATTTAACTTTTTATAGGCAAAATTTAATTACAATCATGTTTTTTTGTTTCTGCAGAGTGGTGGTTCTGATGTGTCTAATTATGTCAAGGGAGAGGATGTCATGGATATTTGGTTTGATAGTGGCATCTCATGGTCACATGTGTTGGAAGGTGAGAAGTTATTTATTTACAGCAGTTGCACATTTGTAAGGAATCGTTTTTTGCCAAGCTTAACATTATTGACATTAAGCTAAAATTGGTTGGAAACTAAGCTGAAAACACATTGGGCCATAACTTCTGGTAGAGTGGCAATTAAATCAGATTGCCACTCTGCTTACAGTTACTTAACTGGAAATTCAGCCACTCCTATCTCGCCAAGCCTTCCGTTTCAGGCCAGAAGAGATCTATGTAGCGCACTCGGCTCCCGTGGCCTTCTGTCCGGGACTGCAGCATCGGAGGGAAGGAGAATACCTCTTTTGTATGGCTCTCGCTGCCATAAAACAGATACATTTAAAGGTCCAGCCACTGAGAAGCCAGGGAGAACGTATTTTTCTAAGGTAAGTGGACAGATTTGGGAGTTTGGATGGACAGTGGGATTGCAGGGGGAAAAGCGGTGTGTGGGGATGGCAGTCATGGATGGCTAGGACTGTAGTTGGGGTGTAGTTGTGGTGCAGGGGTAGCTGGAGGATAGGGAGAGAAGTCGGGGAGTGTGGATGTAGTTGGGGTGGGGAGAACAACTGGGGGATGGGTTCATAATTGGGGCTGTGGATCACAGTGGGGATAGGGGAGGGTGGTTGGGATTTTAGTTAGAGGGGTCCTGTGGGCAGTTGTGGGGCAAGGGGGGGTTGGTGTGGAGGGGGATACTTGTGGGTGGAGAGGACAGTTGGGTAGTGGGGTTGTAGTTGGCGGGTTGGTCTCAGTTGGAACCATCCAATGTTTGCGATTTGAATTTCATTATCAGATCTTTCCCAATGCAGGGCGATTGCCCAACAGAAGTTTGAACTTGCCGGGCAATTGTCATGCAGTCCATACCTGGAAACATCCAGGGGGAGGTTCCCAGCACATGTTTGTGGCACCCCCAAGATATACTGTCCTGGATCTCAGTAGTTACGGGCCAGTAAATAAGCTATAAACTGAATGTCAGTGACCAAGTCAAAGAGTAGTTTTTATAGATTCATATAGTTGCTTTATTTTCTTCCCAAACAATGAGTATCCAAGAATTTTCAAAAAATATATTTTGTTGTACTGTTGCCTCAATAATACTTATCTACCCCACTTTGTTTTTGATATGCTAATAGTAGTAACTAGTTCATAGTTTGAGAATTGAGCCATAAGTCTGCTCAAAATTAATAATTATACTATGCTAATGAATGATAAATTTGTACAAATACTAAAAATGTTGATGCAAACTAGTATATCATTTTGAGATAAATCCTAAGGTTCTTATAGAGAAAAGGTGCTTTGATCAGAGATTGTTTCTGTATACGTTTACTTTCATAATGACAGAAGTAGCTGGTATGGTGACCTTGAAACGTCATTCCCTTGCACTTTGGCTAAACCTAGCTTATCACTGGAATGAATTGTGAAAGTCAATGAAATGAAGACCCAAATCTCAGCCCTTAGACTGATCCTTGCCCAGGGTGTGAAAGGTGTGGCCCACGTAGCTGTTGGTTGCTTTTCAGGCAAAGTAAAGTGCCCAAGTGCAACAAGAATATCTTGCCTGTTATAAATACAGAGTTTTTAGTCTGCAGCATGATCATTAAGTCACTGATCTATTTCCTACCTTGTTGCTATTTGTATTTTTTTTTTAAATTTCTACATTTGTTACTCCGTAATCTTACGAGACAAAACGTTATTTCTATTTTAGGCTTTTTCAGTCACATTTTATAGAAGTTAAAACCTGTCATATTCCAAACAAATATATTCTGAGAAACAGTTACCATGCCTCACCCACTTCTGCCGTATAAACTCTGAAATTAAAAATATACTTTAAACCTTTAGGACATTCATGATAATACCTCTTAAATTGAACTTCAGTAACTTGTTTCCTACCTCTTCACCTTTGTCCCAACCCCATCTTTTCACAAACAGGGTGGTGCATGAACCTCATGAATTCTTAAATACACCATCCTTCCCTTCACCCAGCCAGCTGAATGCTGATGATCAGAAGCTCAATATAAAAGCTATGCTATTTAATGGTAGTTACACATGGTAGTGTGGCTTTGTCAAGACTATGGTTTTCGGAGCCATAACACAGCAATTCCTCATAACCATTCCCAGGAATGGGACAGAGGGATCCAGACCCACAGGGTTTCTCTGTACTGATTTCTCTTGCACCCTTTATTAATGATTCTTTCCTTCCTGCCAATTCACAACAGAACTAACCACATTAAGTATTGATCTACAACGGGGTATTTTTGGTATAGTCATGTAGTCTCACCGAATACATTTTTCTCCAGTCGGGTGCTGTTCAGATTTTTGTTGAGTATCCTGGTTGTGTAAGAATGAATGACTTCACAGGTGGAAGAATACATTGTAATAGAACAGGAGATTTTCTGAAGCATTCTTAAGATTTTAGCTTGGTGTTTCGGAATACAAATGGGAGTGTGGCTTAGTAGGAGGACAGTGGACCAACAGTTAAATGCAAATGAAAAATAACATTCTCGATCTTAAAACAAATCAAAGGCAAACTTTTATTCTCAGTCAAAATATAAAGGTAAAAACATTTCAGCTGGGTGCTTATTCTAAATAGATGATTGTACTATTCATGAGTATAAACCATCGAGAAAGCAATACTTGTATAACATCTCAAAATGCTTTGTATATCATTAATTACTTTGAAAAAAATTACCACGATGATGAGAGTAGTCACTCTCGCTTCACTTCTGGAATTCAGCTCTTTTGTGCAAGTTTGAATCAAGGCTGTAATGAGGTCAGAAGATAAATGGCCCTGGCAGAACCTAAACTCAGCATCAGCGAGCAGGTTGTTGCTGAGTAAGTGCTGCTTGATAGCACTGTCAATGACACCTTGCATCATTTTGAGAGATTGAAAGTAGGCTGATTGTGCAGTAGTTGGCAGGATTAAATTAGTCCTGATTCTAATGGCCAAGACATACCTGGAGGTGGGATTCCATATTGTTGGATAGATGCCTGCGTGGTCGCTCTTCTAGAACAGCTTGGCTAAGGACACAATTAATTCTGCTGCACAAGTATTCAGTGCTAAAGTCAAGGCCTGTAGCCTTTTCTGTATTCCGTGCATTCAGCCTTTTCTGTATTCCGTGCATTCAGCCATTTCTTGATATCACAAGAAGTGAATTGAATTGTCTGCAGAGTGGCATCTATGATGATGGGACCTCAGCAAGGTCACGATGGATCATCCATTCAGCATTTCTGGCTGAAGATAGTCACAAGTGATTCAGCCTTGTCTTTTACACCAATATGCTGCACACCCCCATCATTGATGATGGGGATATTGTGGAGCCTACTCCTTCGGTTAGTTTAATTATCCACCACTGTTCAGAACTGGGTGTGGCAAGACTGCAGAGCTTTGAGCTGACCAGTTGGTTGTGAGATTACTTAGCTCTGTCTGTAGTATGCTGCCATCACTGTTTTAGCATGCATGTGTTGTAACTTCATCAAATTGGCACCTCATTTTTAGGTATGCGTGGTGCAGCTCCTTGCATGCCCTCCTGTACTCCTCATTGAACCAATGTTGCTCCACTGTCTCGATGGTAATGGTAGGGTGAGGGAGTCGAGGTTACAGATTGTGATTGAATACAACTCTGCTGCAGATGGCCCACACCACCAACTGGATGCCCAGTTTTGAGCTGCTAGATCTGTTCTTGAGTCTATCCCATTTAGCAAAATGCTAAATTAGAAAGTTTTCTTGTACAGAAAACGTAAATTAGTTGGATTTTGGAGATATTCTTTTTCTGGATTAAATCAAAGGTCCATCGGCCTCCTTGGTGGACATTAAAAAAAAACCATTTAGCTACTTGACAGGCAGGGAGTTCTCTCAGTGTTCCAGCCAACATTATCCCCCATTCAAAACAAATTAATTGGTCATTCAGCCAATGTGGAAACTTGCCATGTATTATTTTGCCTCTTTGTTTCCCTGTAAAGCAGACTATACTTTAAAATAAATCCATTGATTATAAAGTGCTTTGGGAAATCCTAAGGATATAAGATGTTTTACATTAAATACGTTCTTCAAACACATCTTGATTTTGCAAGCGTCTTGCGCATGATTTACAAATAAACTTTGTAGGTATTAAAGAGACGTGCTATATTAGATGCAACTGTAGCAATAAATTGTATTTTGCATGATATAAGACTCCTATTGTTACAAAACATTGTTTTGCCCAATTTACCAAGGCTACAGGACAATCTGCCAGTACAAGAATATTTAGTTAGACAGAAAGATGGCATCTATTTTTTGGAAGACATTTTTGTTTTTGATGTGGACTTTAACATAAATGGTTTAATGACTTGAAGATAAATGGATTAATATATGTTGGTAGAAAAGACTTGGTAGTTGAGCATTAAGATGCAATAACCTGTTTCAACACCATCATATTTGATAATGTTTAACAGATCAGGTCAGCTAATTTTTTTAGATGAGCATATCTTAACTTTTTTATTTGTCAGTCAAAGGGCAAACATAAGGCAAAGGTTGATTTTATTACTCTACATCTTGCAGTAAATTATTTATTATAGAATTCTTTTGAGGAAATTGAACATTTTAACCTCTTAAAATTCACATTAAAGTTTGACTTTTCAACAGATTTTGACTCATTCTTTACTATATCTGTACAATTTTTTGATATCCCAAATCAACTCCTCTTAGCAGAAGAGATCTCCAAACTTCACCACCATTGCTTGTAAGTGTTTCCAAGCTAGCTCCAGAAAGATCTGGCCTTTTTAACGTTATATCTCCTTGCCCTAGACTCCACAACCAGGGGAAAAACGTACTATTCATCCCATTAGTTTCTCTTAATATCTTGTAAACATCAATAGAATCACTTCATCACCATCTAAGTTCCAGGAACTACACCTGGTTTGTGCGATGTTGTCTGCTAATTTAACCTATTCAATCTAGGTACCATTTTGATAAATCTACACTGCACTCTCTTCAGACCAATATGTTCTTCCTAAGCTAAGATGCACAGAACACGGTATTCCAGATGTAGTCCACCCAGGGCATTTTGAGGGCTATAAGAAACAGAATTAGTCCAGTGATTAAACGAACAAATTTTTGAAAATCGCATTCTGAGCCACTTTAGTTTAAAATACTGTCTGACTATTGAAAAAAACAGTTTCATTACTGATATTCTAAAGGTTAGAGCTATAATATTTTATTAGTTTTTCTTTTACAGTTGCTTACTCATAAAAGTAAATATATCCTTATCAAGCTATCTTTCATATTGGCATTTTCAGGAAGGTGAAGTATATCTTAATTATATGGCCTCCTAAACTTTTGGGACTTTGGAAGAGATTTTTATCTCATAGTTGGGAAGCACTGTGGCCCATCAGGCCAGATTTCCTTTTTCTTCCTCACCAAGAGTCCTTAATAGTTTCATTGTCACAGCTAAACAGAAGCTTACTTAAAGGTATTTTATTTGAGATTAGTGTATGTGAACTGAAAAGTGATCTGAAATTTTGAGATATAAATGACATAAATATACACTGAACTTGCTTTCTTTTCAGTTCAGTGATCACTGTATTTAGTTCTGAGCACCATAGGTCTTGCGTTTGATGAAAACCGCTAGTACAATCTCAAAATCGTTCATCCAAAACATAATTATAATCACAAGAGCAGTGCTAATTTTCATGAGTTATCCAGATTACTGCCATAATCATTGGTTTCCTTCCTCCTCCTATTTAATATCTTCTTCTGTTCAAATTGCTTTGTTTAATCTTAACCAGACCATAAATCTCGAACAAAAAAAGCAGATCCCTAGACCTTGTGGGAATTTCTGCTCTTGAAATCCCTCTTACCGGCATGACCCAACTTCTGGGCCAGAACTTTGCAGAGTTGTGACCTCCAGCCTCAGACATTGTAATGATCTCCTTGTCAAACTTGTATCGTAAGGTCCATTTCTGCCACATATATTCTGTCCTGAATAAAGCTGCACTCACTAATTTCCTCCCTACCCTTGCTGACCCACGCTGGTTCTCTGTCTCTCAGTGTATTGAATTTAGACTCTCCATCTCCAAATCAGACCTCAGTCCCACTACCCTTTTCCTGCAATCCCCTTCATGCCTGTATCCTTTCTCGAAAACACCGCTTCTTTCCTCCTGATTTTCTGTGCATCTTCAATCTTTTTGCCCAACCATTGGTGGTGGAGACTTAAACAGCCTCAATTTTTCTCCGCATCTTTATCTTTGCTTTCTAAAACCTGTGAAAGCCCACCAATTGTCCAAGTATTTGTAATGTTTCTTGCTATTTTTTAGACATTAAAGGTATATAAATGCAAATTGGTATTGAATCTCAAGACTACTTTTGATCACAGTATTTTTCCTGGTGTTTCCTCTCCCCATCCCCTCATTGTGTTAAGACAAACAGTTATTTGGCTAATTTCTGTCTTGACGTGTGCTTAGAAATACATTAAACATCCTCTTGTGAGTCGCAGTAATAATTATCCATGCATGTAGATTATCTGATATAAAACATCTTATCAAAAGTCATGTCCTGTAGTAATACTGATCATCCAATATAGAATAATGTCATTATTATATTATATTTGTTAAACTGTGATATATACTTTAAATGACAATTCACAACATAGGAAATTGGAAATTGCCAAGCACTTCCTTATTGGGGAGGGATGAATAATTAGAGTGAGAGTCAATCCCAGGCAACTCTTGCACGCCACCTGGCAGCCAGTAGGGTGTGCCAGTGATTGAGGTCTGGGGGCATTTATCATGGTCGACATTATCATAAGGCAGAGGTAGAGCACTCAGTGGCAGGGATATAATTTACATATTAAAAATAACTCAGCAGGAGGTATCTGCATGAAGAAGTTTTCAAAAAGTCTTTTCCCCCACTCAGGTGTTGTTCGGCTTAGTGCTTTCTTTAATAGACTGTTAATAACCTAGTGCTTTATTTAATACTGAGCTGAGCTTCAGAGCCCATCACTAAGACTGATCATTTTCATCCTCAGTGATATTATCCACCTCCGTCCCTAACTGCGGAAGCTCTTATTTATGCCTTTGTTGCTGGGAGATGTGATCATTCCAATACTTTCTCGGTTGGCCTCCCTACTCCACCTTCAATAAATTTCAACTCACCCAAAAATTGATGCCTGTATCCTATCCCACAGTACATCCAATCTCCCAAAGCTTCAAATATAAAATTCTCATTCTTGTGTTTAAATCACTTTGACTCTCAATGTTTTTACAGCCTTCTCCAGTTTGGCAACCCTCTAAGAAGTCTGCATTCCTCCAATTATAGTCTCTTGAGCATCTCCCACTCCCTTTGCCCCACCATTGGCTGCTGAGCCTTCAGCCATCGAAGTCCTTATTCTAAAACTCTCTCTGCCTCTTCATCTCCTCTTCTTATACAAAGCACCCTGTTTACCAAGCTTCTTACCAAGCCTTGGAGGCTTCTTACCAAGCCTTGGAGGCAAAAACCTCAACTTATTTAAAAGCTGTCTGGATATGCACTTGAGATGCATATCCAGACAGCTTTTAAATAAGTTGAGGTTTTTGCCTCCACTACCTTTCAGACAGTGAATTCCAGACTCCCACAACACTTTAGATGAAAAGATTTTCCTCATCCCCTTCCTCTAATCCTTATACCAATCACTTTAAATGTGTGCCCTTGTATCCATGGACCTCACTTCTAACGTGGGTGCTTTTAGCTTCCTGTCCATTTTTGTCTCATTACACTTCTGTGATGCCTTAGAATGTCACTCTGCATCAATGCAAGTTGTTCTCATTAGAAGAGGTGGGCAAGAAAGCTGAGAACTTAAACCTAAAAAGCAGTGGTGTGATTATCTGTGAGGAAAAAAATATCCATTTTCAGTTTGTATAATCGCACCATAAAATTTCTAAATTGCAAGATGAATTTTTCATAAATGTGAATAAGAAGATTTATCTGAATCTTTTATTGAACAAATTCTGTTCTCTTTCCAGATGCAAATAACATTGCAGATGTGTACATGGAAGGAAAGGATCAGCTGGGTGGTTGGTTTCAATCCTCTCTGCTCACCAGCATAGCAGCTCAGAAACAGCTTCCATATAGGTTAGTACTCTATTAACCTAATTAGCTAGAATCATAGAATGCATGTGGCACAGAATGGCCACTCGGCCTATCATGCAGGTTGGAAAACAAGCTACCCAGCCTAATCCCACTTTCCCACCTTTGGTCTGTAGCCTTGCAGGTTACGGCACTTGAGATGCATATCCGGACAGCTTTTAAATAAGTTGAGGTTTTTGCCTCCACTACCCTTTCAGACAGTGAATTCCAAACTCCCACAACACTTTAGATGAAAAGATTTTCCTCATCGCCTTCCTCTAATCCTTATACCAATCACTTTAAATGTGTGCCTTTGATTCCATGGACCTCTCTGCTAATCTAAATAGGTCCTTTCCGTCCACTCTATCCTGGCCACTTACAATTCTGTACATCTCAATCAAATCTCCCCTCAGCCTCCTCTGTTCCAGGAGAACAATCCCAGCCTGTCCAATCTTCCCTCGTAGCAGTAATTTTCCAGTCCTGGCAACAGCCTCGTAAATCTCTACTAGTGTAATTAATTTTTAATGACATTAATAATTTACACATTAAAACAGTTTAGCTTGCACATTTAAGATCATTTCCTTTCCTCCTCTGAACGCTGCATGGTTGACAAAGAGCATGTTGAATTTTTTAGATCATTTTGATAAATTAGTGTTTGCCATGCTAAACCCTAAGTAAGGGCTCATGTTGAGATATAGCAATAAGAAATTCTGCTTCCCCTTTGCGCTAGTCCATATAATCCAATACGTGCAGCTTGGGATATAATCATTTCTGCACAAGCTGCTGTCTGTTGGTCAACTGGGGATGTTTTAATGGATTTGGTATGTGTGCTTGTTTTGAAAATTGTTTAATTTTCCCTAACCTAACTGTTGGTGCTTACCACTGCTTCATGCTTATCTCCGTGCTGCTTTCCATGCAGTGAATTGTCCCAAAGTGGTTGTTGAATTTGGTAAGTTGAAGCTGGAATGAAAGCACGAGCAATTTTCCAGAGCTAATAAACTGCACTCCCTCCTGTTTTTCTTTGCATATTGTACACCCTCCCTTTCCAGTTTTGTTTTTCAATTTGCAAGTTGTCACCTTCTCTGTTTTCAGGAGTATTTATCTCCTGCGTATGCAAAATCAAGGTGGGCAGCCTGCTCCTGGCCACTCTTCATATTCCTGGCTGGCTCCCAGGAGATTTGTAATTGGCTTGAGGGAGCCTGCCTACCAGCCTGCCCATTTTTTTTTTGTTTTCTGTCTTCCTCCATCTACTTGATTTAATTTGATTTATTATTATCACACATATTAGTATGCAAGTGAAAAGTATTGTTTCTTGCGCACTATACAGACAAAGCATACCATTCATAGAGAAGGAAACGAGAGAGTGCAGAATGTAGTGTTACAGTTATAGCTAGAGTGTAGAGAAAGATCAACTTAATGCAAGGTAAGTCCATTCAGAAGTCTGATGGCAGCAGGGAAAAAGCTGTTCTTGAGTTGATATGTGACCGCAGACTTTTTTCCCGATGGAAAAAGGTGGAAGAGGGAATGTCCGGGGTGCGTGGGGTCCTTAATTATGCTGGCTGCCGAGGCAGCGGGAAGTGTAGACAGAGTTAACTGATTAAATACCAGGCTAAACTCTGGGTACAAAGAACAGTACAGCACAGGAAACAGGCCCTTCGGCCCTCCAAGCCTGTGCTGCTCCTTGGTCCAACTAGACCAATCGTTTGTATCCCTCCATTCCCAGGCTGCTCATGTGACTATCCAGGTAACTCTTAAACAATGTCAGCGTGTCTGCCTCCACCACCCTACTTGGCAGCGCATTCCAGGCCCCCACCACCCTCTGTGTAAAAAACATCCCTCTAATATCTGAGTTATACTTCGCCCCTCTCACCTTGAGCCCGTGACCCCTCGCGACCGTCACTTCTGATATGGGAAAAAGCTTCCCACCATTCACCCTATCTATCCCCTTCATAATCTTGTACACCTCTATTAGATCTCCCCTCATTCTCCATCTTTCCAGGGAGAACAACCCCAGTTTACCCAATCTCTCCTCATAGCTAAGACCCTCCATACCAGGCAACATCCTGGGCGGCACGGTAGCACAGTGGTTAGCACTGCTGCTTCACAGCTCCAGGGACCTGGGTTCGATTCCCGGCTTGGGTCACTGTGTGGAGTTTGCACATTCTCCTCGTGTCTGCATGGGTTTCCTCCGGGTGCTCCGGTTTCCTCCCACAGTCCAAAGATGTGCGGGTTAGGTTGATTGGCCGTGCTAAAATTGCCCTTAGCGTCCTGAGATGCGTAGGTTAGAGGGATTAGTGGGTAAATGTGTAGGGATATGCGGCTAGGGCCTGGGTGGGATTGTGGTCGGTGCAGACTCGATGGGCCGAATGGCCTCTTTCTGTACTGTAGGGTTTCTATGATTTCTATGATTTCAATCCTGGTAAACCTTCTCTGCACTCTCTCTAACGCCTCCACGTCCTTCTGGTAGTGCGGCGACCAGAACTGGACGCAGTACTCCAAATGTGGCCTAACCAGCGTTCTATGCAGCTGCATCATCAGACTCCAGCTTTTATACTCTATACCCCGTCCTATAAAGGCAAGCATACCATATGCCTTCTTCACCACCTTCTCCACCTGTGTTGCCACCTTCAAGGATTTGTGGACTTGCACACCTAGGTCCCTCTGTGTTTCTATACTCCTGATGACTCTGCCATTTATTGTATAACTCCTCCCTACTTTATTTCTTCCAAAATGATGACTCTGCCATTTATTGTATAACTCCTCCCTACATTATTTCTTCCAAAATGACTTTTGTAAAGGGAATATGTTTGAGATTGAAAGCATCCTAATTTGTCATGCATGGAACGTTTATAGCTTAGTTGAGTTCACATGCAAGTTGAAGAGGTGGTGAGGTTCACTGTGAAACCCATTGCCCACAGCTTGATTAAATACTGTTCAATTTTGCAAATACCAAGTGAACTGCAATGATATTTTCAAACTGTACATTAAATGTATAAAGGAATAGTTATAATCTCCAGCATAAAAGGAGGCCATCCAGCCTGCCATGTTCCTGGTGGCTCTGCAAGAGTAATTCATCCAGTCCCATTCACTGAATTTTCCGCATTACCAGCCAATCTTTTCTCTTCCGATAATTATCCAACATCTTTTTGAAAACTGCAACTGAATCTGCCTCCACCACAATCTCGGGCAGTACATTCCAGATTGTAACCACTTGCTTCATAATAAAGCTTTTCCTCATATTGCCCTTGATTCTTGTGTCTTTTGTTTTAAATCTGTGCCCTCTGGTTCTCAACTCTTCCACCAATGAGAAGTTTTTCCCTATCTGCTCTATCCAGACCCCTCATGACTTTGAATACCTCTACAAACTTCATTTCAGCCTTCTCCAAGGAGAACAGCTCCAGCTTCTCCAATCTATCCTGGAAGTTTTTCAGCCCTGGCACCATTCCTGTAAATCTTTTCTGCACTCTCTATGACCCTCACATCCTTCCTGAATTGCTGTGCCCAGAATGCATCCTTTCCGGATATATCACAGCTTGGTATGGCTCCTGCTCTGTCCAAGACTGCAAGAAACTGCAACAGGTCGTGAACGAAGCCCAGTCCATCACGCAAACCAGCCTCCCATCTATTGACTTTGTCTAGACTTCCCACTGCCTCGGAAAAGAAGCCACTATAATCAAGGACACCACGCACCCCGGATATACTCTCTTTAATCATCTTCCGTCAGGATAAAGATAGGAAAGTCTGAGGTCACGTACCAACCGACTCAAGAACAGCTTCTTCCCTGTTGCCATCAGACCTCTGAATGGACCTACCTTATGTTAAGTTGATCTTTCTCTACACCCTAGCTATGACTGTAACACTACATTCTGCACCCTCGCCTTTCCTTCTCTATGAACGGTATGCTTTGTTTGTATAGCACGCAAGAAACAATACTTTTCACTTTATACCATTACATGTGACAATAATAAATCAAATCAAAAAAGAATTGGACACACCAATGCAGTTGAAACCAAACCAGTGTTATATTTTAAAAATCACCATAGCTTCCTTGCTTTTGCACTCTATGCCTCTATTTAAAGCCCAGGATCCCATATGTATCATTAATTGCTTTGCCAGTCTGCTCTGCCACCCTCTGTAATTTATGCACATATATCCCCAGGTCGCTGCATCACCTTTAGGACTGTACCCTTTATTTTGAATTGTCTTTCCTCATTCTTCATCCAAAAGTATATCACTTAAATTGAACCTGCTATGTTGCCACTCCTTCCGGCAGTCAGTTTAGGTCCCCTTGAGAGTCTATCTCTGGCT
Source organism: Mustelus asterias (assembly GCF_964213995.1). Taxonomy (NCBI): domain Eukaryota; kingdom Metazoa; phylum Chordata; class Chondrichthyes; order Carcharhiniformes; family Triakidae; genus Mustelus; species Mustelus asterias. The sequence continues at coordinate 35,096,223 of NC_135815.1, read as the reverse complement.
TTCCCACAGTTCACAATACTTCCAAGTTTTGTTTCATCTGTACGTTCTGAAGTTGTGCCCTTCACACTCAAGTCTAGATCATGAATATATTTCAAGAAAAGCAGGGTCCAAATACCAATCGCTGTTATACCCCACTATAAACCTTCCTCTCCAAAAAACAACTATTCACTACTCTGTTTTCCTATCAGTCAGTCAACTTTGTATCCCTGCTATCACTTTTATACTTTTATTCCACAGACTTAAATGCTGACAATCCTATCGTGGCACTTTATCAAATGTCTCTTGGAAGTCCCTATACACCACATCAACTGCATTACCCTCATTGGAAAACATAATCAAGTTTGTTAAATGCAGTTTGCTTTTAATAAATTCATACTGGTTTTTCTCCATTAATTCACATTTGCCCAATGACTGTTAATTTTGTTCCGGATTATTATTTTTAAAAGCTTTCCCATCACTGAGGTTAAGCTGACTAGCGTGTGTAATTACTGGGCTTATCCTTGTACCCTATTTTGACCAAGGTATACGAAGAGATGTGGGGATTGTGTTGTGGATGATCAGTCATGATCTTATTGAATGGTGGAGCAGGTTTAATGAGCTGATTGACCTATTTCAACTCCTATGTTCCTATTATCCTGTCTTAATTTTTATGTGTTATGCTATGTTTATCCTTATCCGAACCTAAATCTTATAGTACAATGATCACTGTCCCTTAAACACTGTTCCCCTACTGACACTTGATCTCCTTCATTCCCCAGAACCAGATTCAGCAGTGCCCCCTTCTGCATGGACTGAAAATGTATTGATCTCGAAAATTCTCCTGAGTGCACTTCAGAAACCTTTCCCCTTCTCTGCCATTTACACTATTAGTATTCCAGTCTGTATTAGGATAATGAAAGTCCACAATGTATCTTCTCTATAGTTTTGCATCCTCTATAATTTCCTTGCAAATTTGTTCCTCCACATCCTTCCCACTAATTGGTGATCTTTAGAATACACCAGTCGTGAGTGTGAGAGTCCTTCTATCATTCCATAGCTCAAATAGTTTCTGTTCTTGACCTCTCTAGGACATCCTTTCTCTCCAGAACTAATATTCTCCTTGATCAAAGCTGCCACCTATTTTTTATTTCTGCCCCTGTCTTTCCTGAACACCAGTGTTTTTTTAAAATACTTTTCCAATTCAATCAAATCAAGTCCAATTCAGAGTCTCAACAAGTTGAGACATTTCCGATCCAGGCTGACAAGACAGGGCCTTCACACCTGTCTTGGGCCTGATCTACATGAGCTCAGCTGATTGGAGGAGGGGCAGGGTTCCTCCTCCAAGGCTGGATCCCATTTGCATCCTAGCCAAAAGGCCGAGATGCCGCTTTTAAAAATTGCTGCATATGAATATGAAGCTTAAATGTAACCTAATGACCTCAACCAAGCGCAGCATCCTATCCATACTACACTTGATCTTAACCAAAAGGCCGAGAAGCGACACTGTTCGCGCGAGTGGGCAAACTCGACCACTTCGGACTCAGAGTCAGGTTCAACAGCGGTACAGCTTTATTAACGTCGACGGAGGTGCAATCAGGACATACAAACAGCACTGTCCCGAAAGCACTCTGAAAGCCTGCCGCAATGGGCTACAGTTATACTCGAACTTTGACACGTTGTATGATTCAAATGTTAATGTTTTGTTTACAGTATTTGACTCTGACCATTCTGTTTTGATGTTTTAAGTACAGTATCAATGTTTAGGTATGGTAATCGTTTCTGTCCGATGGCTTTATCAATGGTCTAGAATCTCCGGGGTTTCTTGAACAATGGGTGTTTGGCTGATCTCAGGAAGTCTTTTGAGGCCAAGAAGGCTTCCTGATATCACTTGATTAGGTCAGTGGTGCTGATTTGATGAGATGAGGATGTACCTTTAATTTAGTTTCCTTTGGTGCCACCCTGTCTGGCTCCCTTTTGTGTGTTAGACCTTGTTTGCCTTTTAAAAGCATGCCTTTTGCCTGCTTGTCTGGATCTGTCCCTTTTAATCTTTAATGGAGGGGTTCTGAGTGCAGTTTGGCCTGTTTCACATTGTATACGTAACTTCATAAATTTGTTGTCCGCTAATAGTTCCCCCCTGTCGGTCGGGAGCGGACTTGTCTCGCCTCCCTCAGACCGATTTTCCCCTTTAACATATTTTGTGTCCGGTGCTCCCTGCATTTGCACGCTGCAGTCATGCAGTTTAGGGGAGCCCCGAGGTTTGTCAGATTAGGTGTACGCGGGAGAAATCCTCCCGATTTGTCAGTCGCCCCACCTCGCCAATCGTTCTGATTAGTTTTCTTCGTGCTTTGGATTTCTTGTGTTGGCGGTATGTATAACACGTCACTATTCCCCAAGATATTGCGAGTATAAGTTGGATAGTGACTAGTACATGTGAGATTATCCGGATCCAGGGGCGAATGTCCACGTTTAGGCCCCAGTCCCATACCCTCTGTGCCCATGTTTGGCTCTGTAGGGCTGACTCTGTGTCGTGCTCTAGGGTTTTGATGTGTGACTGTAATTGGTGGTACAGCCGAACGGAGTGTCCCACTTTGAGGGGGAGCTCCCTCAGCACTTCGGCTCGGTGTGGGATGGGAGCCTGTTCTGGTTCTCGGTAGTATTTGAGGTCATCTCTCAGTGGGTCCGTGGCATTAAGTGTCAGAGTTTGCCTACTTCGAATGTTGGTGATGTGGGCCTGGCCAATGGTGAATGGTCTGCGAGGGGTGAAGCAAAGGTTTGGGCTGGGGATCGGACATGTCAGCCCGTTATATACAAAGGATGTCTTTGTTGTGGCTACGCAGTACCTGCCCTGTCCTCCATATCCTGCCCGGGCAAAGTGTGGATCTGTCGGTGTGATTTCTAGAGTACAGCCTTGTGTTTGATTAAACCCACATTCAGCTGCCTCTCCTTGTCCCAGTGGGTGAGGGCAAATGGTTATCTCTCCCCTTTGTTTGCATCCCGAGAGGGAGGCGCTGGACATCACGCCATGCCTTGCGATGGCCGTGACTTTAGTTAGGTGGTAGCGGAGGGAGGTATTGCCCCTGACAACGCCAATGTTCTCGATCTGGAAGATAGGGAATGGTCCCGAGTCTGTTGTAACTATCGGAATCAATAGGACCATCCCTACTCCTGTGCCCTCGCTAACCTCGCAGTCGGGGATTACTGGATACACCCGCGTCATTCCTTTCAGGGTCCGGTTATCCAGCACCCCCTTCTGATCTGCGAGTTGTTTGGACCAGGGAGCGGCGCGGGCTTGGAGGGCCGAAGGGCCTGTTCCTGTGCTGTATTGTTCTTTGTTCTTGTTCTTTGTTTGTTCTTTGTTGTTCTTGTGCTAGCTGGGCGGTGTCAATCCAGTCGGGCACCTCCCCCATGTGTTCCTGGTCCAGATTATGTCGTAATTGGGCTATCATCCACAGACCATACGCATGGCACAGCTGTCCCTGTTGTACCCGGGCCGTGTTCTCTCTCTCTCTCTATCTATGAGGCGGTTAATGGTACGGGCGTGCGCTTCCAATATTGTGATCCCATCTAGTTGGATATGGGCGCCCTCCTCCCCTAAAAGAGCCTGCTCGGCCTGTTGGTCTAGTGACCGCTGCAGGATATCTTTCATCACCCCCTTTAATTGTTTGATCTTATCATTGAGGCCCTGTATGTCAATAGAGTTGACCACTGTGGATCCTGTGTTTATTCCTGTGAAGATGTCGTTGACTATGTCCCTTTTGTTTCTGTGTGTGTGTGTTGTCTCTATAGTGTGTTGCTCCCATTGCATCTATGGCCCGCTTTATGGTTTCCCTGCTCAGCATCTGATACATACTTTGTGTCTGTTCTGAACAGTATCCCGGCACCCGGATTCCTGAGATATCGATCAGAACAGGCACGACCTCGTGTCTTACATTGTCGTACACAATTTCCCCCTCGTTCCACAGCACCAGTCCTCCCTCCGGCCCCTTGCTCTGCAAGGGGCAGGGTAAGATTTCGGGTGCTGTGGTCGTGGGGGCCCGTGTTGTAGGAAGCGTAAAACATACATATAGTGAGACTGCAGGAGCCTCAGCTAGTCCATAATATCCGCAAATGTCAATGTCCGGTTTAAGAATGTCACTTTGTAGTGGGGTCTTCAGGGAGGGCGCAGATGGTCCCGAAGGTGCAGCCAGTGTTGCTCAGAGAGTCCGACCGTTGGATGCATGTTCGGAGCATATCTAGTGTGCAGGTGAGGCAGATCACATCAATGCCTGGATCGACCTGCAGCCACGCGTTGAAATGCGTCCTACTGTCCTCGGGATATGGTGCGGCCGGCACGCACAATGCCTCGGATGTGTTGAACATTATTCCGTGGGATTGTTGATAGGTGGTGTAGCCCCGGAAGGCGACACTCATCAGGAAGGTCGCAGTGAGGATCATCCTCCAGGCGGTCCGCATTGTCCTGGAGAGGGGGTGGGGAGGGTACACAAAACCTGGTGGCTGCCAGATATTAGGATCTCGGTAATAACTATATTTTTAACTTGCTTAAGCATGCACACACATCTATATACATATATATATATATACCAGAGCCATGGTTGACGTGCGGCCCCCTCTGTGCTGGAAATGAAGGTTGTTAGCTCGACCTCCGCTGTGTGGACAAAGGTGGTTAGCTAGGGGTCGATGCGTGGCTCGTTTTGTATCGTCAGATTATCCTTGTCCCCGCAGTCGGTCTGTCCTGTGTTGTCGTCTCCCCCCCCCCCCCCCCCCCCCCCCCCGGGTGGTATGCCTTTAACTGTGACCAGTGTTTCCAGCTGATATCGACACAGGCACATGTGTCGCTGGTGAGGATGATCTCATGGGGTCCTATCCATTTTGGTGAAAATCCTGTTTGGTCGGGAGCAACTCGGATTAGGACTTTGTCTCCTACTCGGGGAAGTGTGGTGGTGTGACTGATATCCTGCTTCCTAGCCTGGTCCTTTATGGCTTGTTGGTCTCTGGCTGTGTGGTGCAACTCTGAGTTGGTGGTCTAACTGTTTGATCTGAGTTGGTGGTCCTTTGACCAGTCGCTGAATTGGTTCAGCAAGGGATGTGAACTGGTCAATGAAATTCCGGCAGTAGTTAAAGAGTCCCATAACTCTGCGAACCCCTTTGACTGTGTTTGGATGGGGCATATTTACAATCGCCCTCTTCCAGAGGGGAGGGTTTTCTTCCCCTGGCTTATATTGTGCCCTAAATATCGGACGTCGGGTCGTGCGAGTTGTGCCTTGGTTGGGTTGATTTTAAATCCCGCGGCCTGAAGGCACGCAGGATTATGGACAGGGCTCCTATGTGTCCCGTGGGGTTAGTGGAAGCGATGAGGATATCGTCCACATATTGGAGAAAGGTGCTTCTATAGGGGGACAGATCGCATTTTTCGAGGGCTTCACTCATAACTCGGTGGAAAATGTTGGGGCTGTTGTGGAACCCCTGGGGAAGGCGTGTCCATGTATATTGTTTTCCTCCACAGGTAAAGGCAAACCTCTCCTGGGAGTCCGTGTGGAGTGGGATGGACCAGAATCTGTTTGCTACGTCTAGCACGGAAAAGATGCAGTGTTCAGGTCGTAGTCCGTTGAAAATGGTGGACGGACTCGTGACTCTGGGATGTTCCTTTGGCGTTACTTTGTTTAGGGCAGTGTAGTCTATAGTCAGTCGGTAGCTTCCGTCTGGCTTACGGACTGGCCACATCGGGGAGTTGGTGTTGGATACTGTGGGTTTTAGGATACCCTAGGCGACCAAAGCCTGGACAATTTCCTCAGTGGCTTGTAGTGCCTCAGGCTTTATGGGGTATTGTTTGTGCGGAGTGTAGACCGGCCCTTGTATGTGTAGGGGAGGGATCCTTATGAGGCTGCAGTCTTGTTTTCCTGCCGCCCAGACTTGGGGCGGTGATTGACATAGAAGTCCCACTACTCCCTCCCTTTTCCAATCCCGGGTTGCGTGGGTATGGACTCCTGCACGGACTGTAGCCACATTTTTATTGGGGACCCAGTATCCCTGGACCCCACTCTTATGTCCCTTCCTCGCGGTCCACAGCAGATGCTTATTAAAAGTGTCCACCACTGCCCATAGCTCCCCCAGAAGGTCTATACCCAGGATCGTTCCCTCCTGGTTTGGGCATACCCAGAAGTGTACTGGGAGTAAAATGTTCTCAATCTCGAGTAGGACTGCCTCGCTCTGATAGGCTGTGGTCCTATTTCTCCCTCCCCTACCACTACAATAGAACGGTGGGTCATAGGAAGTGCCATATTGGTGAGGGATATCGAGGCCCCCGTATCTATTAATATCTTGCACCGCTGGTCCCCTAACGATGCGTTACCCAGATACAGGGGTCGGCTCCCAGGGTGGGGGCCAACGCAATTCATGTGGTCTTTTGTGCTGCTCGGGCCTGTATAACGTCCAGCAACTGCTGGTGGCTGAGGTGTGCTGTATCGGGGACAACTTCGCCCTCCCTTGTGTCAGGGGCGCTTGCCGGGGTTAGGTCGTGTCTGGGGGGCGTTCTCTCCCTCCTTGGGAACTTCTTGCTACAACAGACTGACTCATTATCTCCAAATTTGCCGCAATTGTGGCATGTATGGGAGGGATGGGGCGCCTGAGCTCGACAATATTTTTTATAATGGTCAGGTTCCCCACACCTGTAGCAGCTCCCTCTGTCGGTTCCCAGGGCGGATACCCCTAGCCTGGCGCTTTGGATCTTCCTTTGTTGGTTGTATACAGTAATGGCCCAGTTTTCTAGCTCATCAAAAGTGTTAAAGTTCACCAGTCCGGTTTTTAGAACTGCTTGGTGTGCTGAGCTCAGCCTGTCCCCATATAACTGGAGGAACGCGGGGTTCTGCCGATCTGCATCCGGCATTCCCCCATGGGCCATAAAAGCGTCAAATTTTCGTTGCCCGTATTCCTGGGCTCCTTCCCCTGGACTACCCCTACGATTGCGTTCCAGCTCACGGGGATTCGCCCCATGGTTTGGGTGATATTTTTTAAATCCGCCAGAGCTTGGTCTTGCTCTCGGCGGTTCTCGTTCAGGTTCGCGCACCAGGTCCCGTTCTGGAGCCGGCTCTGATAATTTTCTGGCATTTTGGCTTACGAGCCCTGCTATGTCCCGATTGTGTAGATTGTGACACATTTGCATCTCCTTGAGCTTTTGCCAGAAGATTGCGTTGCTGTGTCTGGGCTGGAGGGTCGAGAGTTTGTCTAGTAGTTTCATTGTGTCTCCCGGGGTGAGAGATACATAGGTCATTTTTATCCGAGCCTGGGCAGGTCGCCCTCGCCCGTCTCCCCCTTGCCCCCCGGGGACGTATTCAATTTTGATGGGAGCTGCCATGGCGCTCTGGGGCGGAGGGTTGGCGGTCAATGGGATGTTCCCCCCGGTCGGGCATAGTGGACCTGTTTCGTCCACTAGACATTCCCAGTCGGAACACTTCTCACTCGGAGGTTTGCGTGAGAAGTCAGACAGAGCTGGCAGCACGGGGTTAGCGGCCATCACAGCAGCGTGTTGTCGCTGTGTGGCTTGCTCCTGCTTGCCTTGTACGTAATTGTGAACTCGTCCTGCAAGGGTGACATGGGCCTTTAATATTAGGATCTAGGCCTTGTTGCCCTTGTTCCTTTTCTCTTTTGCCCACCACTCTTGCTGGGTTTCAAGTGGGTCGTGGGGCTTCCCACCCTGCCTTCATCATGTTTTTAATTAGGTTCTTGTTTTTACCTGCTAGATAGCGGGTGAGGGACCCTTCTGGTTCCCATTCGAAGGTGGTATCATTGCTATCCATGTCGGATCTCTTAACTAGGACCAGTGGTATACTAATCCTGACTGTGGTGCTTCTCACGGATACTTGTGTGGGTATCTCTGATTGGGTTACCGATTTGGTGTTCCCACTGTCAGTACGTTTAAACCTTCAGTGGCAACACGCAGAGCCCGGCCTGCGTATAGCGGGGAGATTACCGCTCTCAGTGGCAGGTGAGCTCTGAACAGCCTCTCCGCAGGGGCCGCAGCAGACGGAGAGACTATCGACTACAGGAGCCGGGGCCGCTTCTCCTAACCAACTCTTAGCGCTAAGTCGACTCTCAGGGGCCCTCTGTTTCCCTATCTCCTAGGGGACCACCCTCACCTGGGTGCGGACAGGCGTGTAGTTGACCGCGGGTCAGAGTCTCCCGGTGTGTAGTAGTTTTTCGCGCTACCAGAGGTCTCCTGCTTGTAGTGTTCGAGGCACTCACAGAGGCTCCAGACTTAGTAGCGCCCGGACATGTAGCAAACTCCTTGCGGAATTTGCCCCCAGAGGCCCAATCTTTCATGCCTGCAGAGGTCCTCCCGACATGCAGCGCCCGGACGTGTACCGAACTCCGCGGAGTCCGATCCCAGTGTCCCTAACCTTGGACGTCCTCCCCGGCTTTATAACTACTAGTACGTGTTCTGTCGGGTCCCCGGTGGGCAGTTGGTTTGTGGTTGGGTTCGTTGTCGGGAGTCAGCGTAATGCAAAAACAACACAATCAATCACAGTTCGCGACCCCGATCGCTCGCCCAAAGAGGAACTTAAACACTACTTTACCGCTGTACAGCTATCGAACGGACTCTGTTCACAGGTTCAGATCGCGGCAGCCGTGAAATGCCGCTCAGACACTGGGAGGTGAATGTTACGCGGATTTAATAAAATGAGTAAAGATACTCACCCAGTGCCAGGGAACGGCGTTCCAGCGACGGTCGCGATCCCAGACGAGCCCCCAGTTGTTAGCGTAAGTGGGCGACCACTTCAGACTCAGAGTCAGGTTCAACAGCGGTACAGCTTTATTAACGTCGACGGAGGTGCAATCAGGACATACAAACAGCACTGTCCCAAAAGCACTCTGAAAGCCTGCCGCAATGGGCTACAGTTATACTCGAACTTTGACACGTTGTATGATTCAAATGTTAATATTTTGTTTACAGTATTTGACTCTGACCATTCTGTTTTGATGTTTTCAGTATCGATGTTTAAGTATGCTAATCGTTTCTGTCCGATGGGTTTATCAATGGTCTAGAATCTCTGGGGTTTCTTGAACAATGGGTGTTTGGCTGATGATGTGGAGATGCCGGCGTTGGACTGGGGTAAACACAGTAAGAAGTTTAACAACACCAGGTTAAAGTCCAACAGGTTTATTTGGTAGCAAAAGCCACTACCAAATAAACCTGTTGGACTTTAACCTGGTGTTGTTAAACTTCTTACTGTGTTTGGCTGATCTCAGGAAGTCTTTTGAGGCCAAGAAGGCTTCCTTAGTTATGTTAATCCTCTCCTTAGGTGTTTCTATGGAGGCTTCCTGATATCACTTGATTAGGTCAGTGGTGCTGATTTGATTAGATGAGGATGTACCTTTAATTTAGTTTCCTTTGGTGCCACCCCCATCTGGCTCCCTTTTGTGTGTTAGACCTCGTTTGCATTTTAAAAGCATGCCTTTTGCCTGCTTGTCTGGATCTGTCCCTTTTAATCTTTAATGGAGGGGTTCTGAGTGCAGTTTGGCCTGTTTCATATTGTACACATAACTTCATAAACTTGTTGTCCGCTAACACCAGCATATTTGCTAACCAGTTCTGCCCTTTTTTTAAAGCCAGGTCTCTGTTATCGCCATGATATCATATTCCCACTTGGCTATCTGTGCCTGATGCTCACTAACCTTATTTACCACACCACGTACATTCATTTCCATACACAGTAAATTTCAATTAGATTATATTGCATTTCCTTTTACTCTGCCGCCACTTAATATTTTACTCTGGTGCTACCTGTGCTATCTGACCCTTCCCAAATCGTTATGCACCTTATTTTCCCTCTCTAATATTACCTTCTGGTTCCCCTCCCCCTGCCAAGTTAGTTTGAACCCTTCCCAACAGCACTAGCGAACCTTTGAGAAGTGAAATGAAAGTCATTATTTGTTTTACGTGTATCTCTGAGAGTTTGAATGGCCATGTTTATAAATTTGCTACCTGAAAAACAATGTACTGTAAGTTTCTGGTTTTGGAACATGCGCATGGAAAAGTCTGCTTTTACAGTTTATAAAACTATACACTACTAAAAAAACTTCTGCTGGTGGAGGACAGAATTTGCTTGAGTAACCTTTGAATATTTTATTGCCAGAAAATTGATAGTCCATGGGTTTACCCTTAATGAAGCTGGTGAGAAAATGTCCAAATCTGTGGGAAATGTGGTGGATCCAGATGTTATTATTAATGGAGGGCAGGTAAGTCATTATTGAGTTTCTCCTCTCCCTCCCCAAAAGAGTACTCTCTTTATGGTTGCTTTCATACCTTAAAGGTGGAAATAATGGCAGCATCTAAATGTATAAAAGTAGCCCATTATAACATACATCATAGAAACAGCAATGGGTCATTTAGCCCCTTAAGCCTGCTCTGCCTTTCAATTAAGTCATTGTTGAACTGAGACCTAACTCCAAATATACCCCACATATGTTCCCTTTTATTCTTTAATATCTTTGGTTAACAAAACCTATTAATCTCAAAACTAACAATTAACCTAGCATCAATTGTTGTTTGTGGAAAAGAGTTGCAGGCATCTACCATCCTTTGCGTGTAGATTTGTTTCCTAATTTCACTCCTGGAAGGTCTGCCTCTAATTTTTAGACATTGTTCCCTGGTCCCGGACCGGCAGAAGAAGTTACTCTCTATCTACCCTATATGATCTGTTTAATATCTTGAAAACTTGATCACATCATCCTTTAACCTTCTAAATTTTAGGCAAACAACCCTAGTTTGTGTAATGTTGTTTTGTAATTTAACATTTGAAGTCTAGTTATCAATCTCTTAAATCTACTGCCTCCAAAACCCACTATGCCCTTACTCTGATGTGAGATGCCAAAGACTGCTCATAGAACTCCAGGTGTGATCCAACCAGGTATTTGAATAGCTGTAGCACAATTTCTGCTTCTTTGCATTTGAAATCCTCTAGATGTAAAAGCCAATTCGATTTACCCTTTTGTTTATTTTCTGTATTGCCTCATGACATTTTAATGATTAATGTACAAGGGCCCCCAAATCTCCTCGGACCTTCACTGTTTCTAGCTTTTACCATCTCTACACTATGCTGTTCTAACCTTTTTAGGCCTAAGGGAGTGGCCTTACATTTGTCCACATTGAAATCCATTTACCACTATTTTGTTCATTCTCTTAATTTAATATCCCTTTGTAATTCTACACTGCATGATGTGCCACCTATCCTTTGTCACTGGCAAACTTGGGGATGCAACTTTCGGCCCCATTATCTGAATTATTAACCAGCAAGGTGAATAGTTTAGATCCCAACACACATCATTGCAGGGCATCACAGTCACGTCTTGCCAATTAGAGCACTTACCCATTATCCCCGGAGTTTATCCCCTGCCACTCAACGGATTTCCTAACCAGGCCAATTATTTGTCTTCTATAAGTCTCTATGAGGGACTTTATCAAATGCCCCTGGAAGTCCATATAAATAATATCTGTGGACATTCCTCTGTGCAATACTATAGTCACTTCTTCAAAAATTTCTATCAGATTTGTAAGGCACTTTGACACTTGACCTTCTACACTTGACGTTTTATTTGTGGGTTTTGCATTACTTTACCTACTCGCTGGTGCTGAAGTCATACTCTGACAGATCCACTCAGTTCCAGACCTCATCACATCTTTGGACCTGAGTTGAATGTGAGAGAAGAGACTGAAAGTTTATTTTCTTGGCATCGAGGCAGCGACTGACACTGGAGAGTCCTGAGAGTGAAATGGGTGTCGGAGAAAATCAATGGATTAAACCCTCCAATGACTAGGATGATATAAAGGAATATGGTAGATTGTCAAATTGAATGTCATACTATGTATATTGATTAGATAAATGATGAGATTTATTGTTAAGTGAGGAAGAGCAATAGCTTCGGTACATGGTAAGAACTAGGAAGTTATTAGGAAAAGATGAAATAATGATCAGTATTTATATAGGCATGTTGAATGCACATCACAAGTTAATAGCAATTTTATCTCTAAGACTAAGAGAGACTAAGGTATAATGTTGTATTTTGCACACGTGTTCTGTATATCTTATACATACTCTTTAAATGTGATGTTTATTCAAAAGGAATGTGTTGCATTGCCCTCTCCCATTTTGGGTAATGTTAACAAGTGTTCACTTGAAGGCTGGAAATTATTTTCCTCATTGTATTTTATATCTAACCTCAAATAACGAGTCTTAATCTTTTGATCTCCTGATAACAGTGAGTGCAAATTGTGTTAGTTAATCTGCATTTGTTTGTTCTGAAGAAAGTTATGTTGTTGTTTGCGTGGTCAAGAAATTTATTTTCATCCAGCAATAATTCATGCAATTGTGTATTGATTTTATAAATATATATAGATAAGCACATAATTTATAAATTACATATGTCCTTTATTTACATAATATCAACTGTATTTAGCAGAATTGCATTTGTTATATAGGATCCAAACCAAAACCCAGCCTATGGAGCAGATGTTCTTCGCTGGTGGGCAGCAGAGTCCAATGTTTTCACAGAGGTTTTGATTGGACAAAATATACTGCATGCAGCAAGAGATGATGTTTTTAAGGTGAGAGATGCAACAAAATTAATTCTGAAGCTCGCTCAATAAGATGTATGTAACATGTTTTGACCACAACGTGTTCCATTATTAATTTTATTACTTGAATTTATATAGAACTCTTTTTATTCAATTCAATTATGACAGTCTGAACTCGGGCTGAGTGATGGAGCATATTGACCAAAGCATTGCACTGCATATCGGTATTGCACATTTGAGCACTTTTGGCAGTGCCATGGAGCATCAGGTTCAATGTTCATTGGGCTTGGTTTTCAATCTGGGTTGCATTGTGTGGGTCGATCATAGACAGAAATCCACTATACAACCTGCTGCTGGCAACAAAAATTGGATTGATCCACTGTCACCAAGTTACTATTGTGCATCTCCTGGCATGGCAGCCAGTTAACATGAAGATTAACCGACGTCTGAAAGCTGTCTGCAGGGAAAACATCCTCCTCAAAGAACACAACTAGCAGACATTCTACAAAGCACTCCCACTTACACAGGACCTCAAAAAAACAGCGCAGGCACTCATCTGAAATCCTATGATCCCTGCTGGAGCACAGTCCACCCCCTCCAAACAGCGCCACCTCCTGGTTGACTGCAAACATCACCAACTGGTAACTGAGCCGAGTGATCAAGTCCCAGGTTTCAACTTTCCACCGAAAATCTGGACAAGCCTCAACTGCTTGAGGACGGGTCAGGGGAAGATGTGGCCACTTGCTGCACTGGTGGAACATGAGGAACAGCTGAAATTGTGACTGTGGCCATCCGATTCAGACCATCGCCCACATACTGAACTCCTGCCCTGAGAGATCCATTCCTGGTGACAGCACAACCATTCACACTGTGTTGGCTGAAGCTGCTGAATGGATTGTGAACTTCAACATCAAACTACAATTGCTTCCCCAGCCATATGAACTTTAGAAATCTATATAATTGGCAGCAGAGGAACTGAAAACACCAGAGAGAAATTTGAGAATGCCATACCTTTCCGCGGAGGATGAATACCCTCAGGGAAAAAAAATCAAAACCGTTTGTAAACAAGATAATACTTAGCCAGCCTTTGTACACCAAGGAAAAGCTGATTTGTTAAACTAACAAGAAAATGGCATTTGTTACGTTTTCAAAGGACTAGTAAAAATAAGCTGATTTGGATTTAGAAGTAAATTTTCATTTCCATTACCAAATGAATTAGAAGCAAAAGGGAATAAGCGCAGGATTTGGATGAAAAGCCATCAACAAGAGTATGAACAAAAAGAAAAATCACACAGGATTATTCAAATACGGAATGCTTCACACAAATGTCCAATAAAGCTGTGTCAATCACGGCAACAGTGAATGGAAAATTTGAAAGGGTACAGACAAGCGAAAGAATAGGGATTAGATAACTCTGGGGAGCTGTCAGTTGGCACAGACACAGTGACTCGAATGACAACGATTATATAATTTATTATGAATCCTTAAACCTACCTGATGGTTAGATGGAGAGAGAAAAGATTTTAGTGAACGAAAAAAAATCCACCTTTTTCAAGTTGAGCTTTATTCCAAAGAAGGATCAAATTCACATGTTTCTGTTAAATTCATACAGATTATTTCTAAATTTTGGTTTGCGATTGAGGTTAAAAGTATTAGTTCAGAATTTAATTTTTTTTTTAAATGTCAGGTATTGAATCTGAAATAAAACAACATTTTGGAGATGCCTAGCAGCATCTGCAGTGAACACAAACAAGTTAACTTTTCTGGTATGGGCTGCAAGCTTTGAAGAATGGTCAGGAATCGAAACATTGACTTGTCTATTACTTAAACAAATGTAAACCATAGGCTGCATGGGTTCTGTTGTCGTGCCAAAGAGAGGCACTGTTCTGCTCTTCCAGTGTAACCCAGTGAGATTACTGAACTTTCTCATATTAAAGAAGTTTTTGAACAGTGCAGCTGTTCACCTATTAGGAAAAGATGTTGTAAAAGTACACTATTCTAACTCACTGTGTCAACTGGTTCCTACATTTATATATCCCATCTTTAGGACATCCCAAAGTATTTCATAGCCAGTGACAGGATGAACTTACTGTTATGTTACACATTGATTTTGAAAATATTGTTTTAGTCTGAATGCAAATGTTTTTTAGTAAAGGAGCACAAAATTGGCTTGATTTTAAAAATTTGAAGAGGAAAGTATCTGAGAATTAGATAAATCAAATCTGAGATGAGCTATTTGACGTTATAACATAGTACATTATGCAGAAATTGTTTGAACATTGCACCAGTAAAGTGTTTCGTTTATAACGTGAACCAGGAAAATGTTATTACTAGTCATTATTTCAAAGTTTGCAGTGACTTCTTCAGAAATTCCTAACACATTTTCATTAAAAATAGCCAGTAACCTGTGATTCTTGAATTAGACTGACATATCATCTTCATCATATCATACCTACAGTGCAAAAGGAGGCCATTCAGTACATTGAACCTGCATCAACAACAATCCCATTCAGACCCTATCTCCATAACCACACGTATTTACCCTGCTAGTCCACCTGATACCAAGGGGTAATTTAGCATGGCCAATCAACCTAACCTGCAAATCTTTGGAGTGTGGGAGGAAACCGGAGTACCCGGGGGAAGCCCACGCAGACACAGGAAAACATGCAAACTCTACACAGTCACCTGAGGCTGGAATTGAACCCAGATCCTTGGCGCTGTGAGGCAGCAGTGCTTGGCGCTGTGAGGCAGCAGTGCTTGCCACTGTGCTGCAAGATGCTCCTTAGATTTATGGTAAAGACGATCTGCCTTGTTGCCTGGTGTAGAAAAACTTGAAGGCTTGCAAATTTTGATAATTGATTTATCTTCTGTTTTTTCAGTTACGGAATACGTTACGCTTTATGTTGGGGAATCTTTATAATTTTGACCCTGAAACTGATGCAGTTCCAAGTGAACAAGTGCTAATGGTGGATCAGTATATGCTACACCTCCTTCAAGATTACAGTACCAAGGTAATATCACCAAAATATCCATCATCATTCTTTAAGGCACTGGGCACAAAAGTTATAAATTCCTAAAGTACAACAATACCTACGTAGAATGTTTGAAATAATTAACTTCTCCACTGATGTTAGAAAAAAATGCATTGAACCATTGAAACTAATGTCAATTTATTAATCATTTAAAAAATAAAAGAGTTATCATACTGAATTGTAATTTCCTGATATCACCTGAATGAATCCAGGCTTGTGGAACATTGTATGCATGTGTGAAGGGGTTTAAGCTATTGCTGACTGTGCTTTTTATTCATTTATGTGGTGTGGGAATCTCTGGCAAAGCCCACATTTATTGCACAATCTTAATTGAGAGGTTGGTAGTGGACTGGTGCAGTGCAGGTGGTGA
The DNA here is from genome assembly GCF_964213995.1 of Mustelus asterias. Lineage (NCBI taxonomy): Eukaryota > Metazoa > Chordata > Chondrichthyes > Carcharhiniformes > Triakidae > Mustelus > Mustelus asterias. The sequence continues at coordinate 35,080,274 of NC_135815.1, read as the reverse complement.
AGAAGTCCTGCAGTGCTGTTAGGGAGGAAATTCCAGGATTTTGACCCAACAATGATGAAGGAACTGCATTATATTTCCAAGTCACAGTGTATGAGGAGAGTGATGTTCCCATGTGTCTGCTGCCTTTATCCTTCAAGGTTGTCGAGATTGCATATTTGGTAGGTGTTGAATAAGCCATGATGATGTTGCAGTGCATTTTGTATGTAATACACTCTGCAGTCACAGTGTATGGTGGAAGGAATGAATGTCTAAGGTGGCAGTGAATAGGGTGCCAATCAAGCAGGCTGCTTTGTCCTTGGATGATGTTGAACTTCTTGAAGTGTTGTTGGAGCTGCACTCAACCAGGCAAAGGTAGAATATTCCATCACAATTGACTCATGCCATGTGAAAGATGTAAAAGATTTTGGGGAGTCAGGTGGTGAATCAGCCATTGCAAAATATCCAGCCTCTGACCTGCTCCTGGAGCCACAGTACTTGTATGGCTGGTCCCACTAAGTTTCTGGTTGGCGGTAACCTTTCAGAAGTTGATGGTGAGGAAATTCAACAACCAAATGCTATTGAATATCATGGGGAGCTGATTAGACTCACCCCTTGGAGATAGTCATTGTCTGGCACTTGTGTGGCATGAATATAAGTTTCCACTGATCAGCCCAAGCCTGAATGTTGTCTAGGTCTTGCTGCATATGCACATGGACTACTCCAGAGTCTGAGGAGTAGCAAATGGTACTGAACACTGTGCTATAATCAGCATTATTAATTTAACAAATGGTCTGAACAGAAAAGAACAACTCGCAGGTCAAGAATGTCCATCAGTGGCAGAATTTAATTTTAGTTATACTCAGCTTTATGTTTCTATTAATATTTTTAGGCCACTGAAATGTATGCATTTTGCAATAATCATTCACCTACAAGATCTGTTTTTGATTTTATTCAGGTTACAGAGGCTTATAAAGAGTATGATTTTGGAAAAGTTATTCGCCTTTTGATGGCATTTATTAACAGAGAACTCTCTAACTTTTACTTCAGCATCATCAAAGATCGGTTAGTACAATAGTCAAAACTACCGTTTGCAAACCAAAAAGCTGTTGTTTAGTAAGTACTTTAAATGGACTTCCAAACCAGACCAAACAATTAAAACAAATGGCTTAATGGTATTATTTTAAGGCCAGAACTGTAATGAATAGTTTGCATTTGAAAATAGTGTGGGCAAAACTGCATAATCCTTATTTACTGACTACCACCATCAGTTGTTCTAAGAAGGCAGTGAAAATCCTTCTCCATGAACTGCTGCAGTCCTTGTACAATGGTGCTCCCACATTAATATTAACTATGGAATTCCAGGATATAAATACACAAGTGAGTGGTGATGCATGTCCAGGGTATGTTACTCCCAAGGTGATGGTACTCCCACAATATTTTCTCTTGTGCTTTTTGGTGGTATCAGTTATAGGTGAGAGCTGTGCTGTTAAATTGCTGCAGTACAACTTATAGATCAGACGTATTGCAACCACAGTGCACCAGTGGTGGAGCCAGTGCATATTCAGTCCAATGTCAGGGGCACCAATCAAGAAACCTACTCTCTCCTGGATGATGTTGAGTTTCTTAATGCTGAGTATTCCATTACTCCTGACTTGAACCTTGTAAATGGTGGTGAGGCTTTAAGAGACCAGGAAATGAGCGCCTCATTGCAGAGTACGAACCTCTGTCCTGTTCTTGTAGCTATGGTAATAATATGACTGGTCTGTTTAGTCTCTAGTCAGCGCTGATCTCCAAGATAATTGGGCAACTCTATAATAGCGGTCCTGCTAAAGGCCAGAGAAAATAATTGGCCTTTCCCTTGTTCATTACTTGGTATTTAAATGGCACAATTGTTACCTGTCATTTTTCAGGCCAAGCTTGTCTGGTATCTAAGTCTTGCTGTCGGTTAGCATGGACTGCTTCGTTAATAGAAGTTAGCAATGGAGCTGATGTGGGTTTTTATTGTCTGCTGGAGATATTAGAGAATGCCTGTCTAAACAATGTTGTATTAAAATTGCAGATTATATTGTGAAGATGAGAAAAACCCCAAGCGTCGATCATGTCAGACAGTTTTAGATGAAGCATTAGATGTAATCTCACGTTCTATAGCCCCAATCCTGCCTCACCTTGCAGAGGAAGTATTCCAGCACCTACCAAACAATAAAGGTAGCATTTCTTCAATGCTGTTATTTGCTTTTAGTAATCTAAAACAAAAGTTATAACTCAAAATACATTGAATGCATATCTAAATCAAGAATAAACCTCTTACGTTTCTTGGTTATCTTTCAGAGCCTATGAGTGTGTTTCGCACAGGCTGGATAAAAGCCAGTTCTGTTTGGAAGAAGCCTGGCATTGTGGAGGCTGTTGAGGGTGCTTGTGCAATAAGAGAGAGTTTCTTGAGCTCCATACCTGGAAAAAACTCAACTGAGTATGATGTAACCATTATCATTGAGCCTAGCTTGTTGCTCGAGTTGATGGAGGTAATTCTAGCCAACTTTGGCAGAAATCTTGACATAATTTATGTAAATTTTAGTTTTCTTATTTAACTATTATAAGAAAAAATGGACATTATTGGATCCAGGATTTGGGTGAAAAAATAAATGTTCGCAGGTCAAATTTCAGATCAGGATCTACCATGCCCAATTACTTGCAAACGTTTGGCATGGGTGACCTTTAGCCCACCTGGCACAGCACATACATGAATACAGGTATGGTGATGGACCCAATCTGAAACCATGTAAAGAAATGCTAATTTTATCCAATGTTCAAATTGGTGTGCTGCCCTTGAATAGTAGGGCTGTCGGAGGTAGAGCAAGGAAAATAGCAAAGGAAAGCAGTAGAGACCTGCAACTACTGGAATATGTGCAAACGATGAGGTGGTTCAGAAGCCCGTGGGTTACACAGGTCTTTTACACCAGAATGAACAGTTCAGTGAAGAGCAGTTTATTTGGTGGCTGCAGTCCAACATCAGGGCATGCTCATTGTAATCTCTGGCTGTAAAGATCACTGTGTCCTGAAATTTCTACATCTCCGGGTTAATCCAGCCTGCTACAGGTGTCATTGAATAAAGAACAAAGAAAATTACAGCATAGGAAGAGGCTGCCCAACTTAACTAAAACCCCCATAGGTAGCATATGTCAATTTGCCGCCCACATCAACAAATTAAACCATTTTATCATCTCTCCTATGAAGATAGCCAGAAAATAAAGCACTGTATGAGGTCAGTATTGCTGGTTTCCCACAGGCCCGGGGAATTATTAATTGTGTACACATTATTCTATGATTCTGTGAAAACCATGCATGAAGGTCATGTGTTTTTGTTAATAGGATAAATAGCTGAGATCTAATCACCATTACGAAACATGGTTACAAGGTGACCAAGGTTGGTAAATAAGTATTCCAGGGTACACAACATTTCTAAAAGACAGGCAGAATGGAAAAGGAGAAGTAGCACTGATCATAAAGGATGACATGAAGGAATCATGTCGTAATCTTGGGTCAGAAAATCAGGAAATAGAACCAGTATGGGTGGAGGGTGCTAGTAGGTGGTGTTAATAGGCACCCTAACAGTAGTTATACCATTGGGCAGAGCATTAAACAAGAAATTATTGGAGCTCATAATAAAGGCAATGTAATAGTTGTGGGGGATAACCCTTCATATCAACCACATTAATCTTCACATTGACTAGATCAATCAAATTGTCAAAAGTTTGAGTTTGTAGAATGCACCTGTGACAGTTTCCTGAAGCAATATGTTGTGAAAGCAACTAGGGATAAAACTATGTTATATAAATATTATGTACTGAAGCAGTAATGTCATCATAAAAGATCTACTGCCAAATAATGATCATAATACAATTGAATTCCACATTTAAGCTTAAATTTCTTATTCCAATCACAAGGAAGAATATTAAAATTAAACAAAGGCAGTCACATAGGTGAGGGGAGAGCTGGCTAAGGTTTATTAGATAAATTGACTAAAGGGTATGGCAGTAAATAAGTGGAAAACATGTAAAGGAACAACTTTAAAATGTTCAACAAAAATGATCCATCTGTGGTTGACTAAGGAAGTTAAGAATCGTAAAAGGCTAAGAATTCTGCAAATAATTGTAGTAAGTCTAAGTATTGGGAGTGTTTTAGAAATCAACAAAGGACCAACAAAAGGTTAATTTAAAAAGAGGAAAAATAGAACATGAGTAAACTAACCAGTAATAGAAAAACAGATTGTAAGCGCTTCTGCATGTGTATAAAAAGGAAGAGTAGCTAAAGCAAATATTAGGCCTTTAGAAGCAGACACAGCAAAGTCAATGAGAATGAGGAAAGGGCAGAAACATTGAACAAATATTGCATTTGTCTTCACAACAGAGGACACAAGTTACATAGAAAAGTGAGGTAATTAATATCAGCAGAGAACAAGTACTTTTCAAACTCAAGGGACTAAATTCCAACAAATATCCAGGACCTAATGGCCTACATTTTATGGTTCTAAGAGAGGTAGCTGCAGAGATGGTGAATGCGAAGGCTATGATTTTCCAAACTTTCCTCGATTCTGTCACAGTCCCAGCAGATTGGTAGTTAACAAACTATTCAAGAAAGACAATGGAGAGAAAACAGGAAATTGCACACCAGTTAACCTGATGTCAGCATCAGGATAGTGCTAGAATCTATTATTAAAGAAGTCTAAACAATGTTTTTAAAAACATAATTGTAATTGTTGGTGTTCCAAGGAACACAAAATTAACACACAGAGTAATTAGAAAAGTAAAGAGCGTGTTGACCTTCATTGCAAAGAGATTGGAGTACAAAGACAAGTCTTCCTACAATTATACTGGGCTTTGATGAGACCACACCTGGAATACTGCACAATTTTGGCTCCACATTTAAGAATGTGAAGCTACCTTATCTCAGACAATGCAACAGTGGCCACCATCCGCAGTTTAGAAGCCCAGAACAATATCCATTTTAATCCCGTCATAAATGCACACAGGCATAGTAAGACCAAATTGTGGCAGTCGTGGATTTCTGTACATCTCATCAACTAACATGCACAGTTTTTAATTTGTTCAATTTGATAGTATGTTTTAAGTGATCCACGTGGCTATTTGCTGTACACAAAGGCAAGGTTTTGAATCCAATTTAACATAGAAAGACTTGATCTCCTGTTTAAAAATTGGGCACTCTATATTCTAAGTTTACCTTTTTTGTCTCCAGCAACTGCAGGGGGAGCAAATATCCAGTTCTTCACAATTGAACGAGTTAATGATGGCATCACATACGACGTTACTTACTAGTGTTCCTCGTGATCTGCCTACAGATACAAATTTTATTGAAGGAAAATTTGTAATCAATTTAGAAGGTAAACTAGTTTTATAGTCACTTTCCTGTAATGGACTAGGATTTTTGAGCCTTAAATTTCCCTTCAATTGTGTATATATGAAGAAACTTCATACTTTAAGTATAAGTTCAAAAAAGAATTGAAACTGCTGTTCACAGTAGAATAAATGTTTTATCTTTCAATGAGCTGGCTGATATTTGGTTTGGTTTTGAAATTGTTTATTCTGAAAATGTTGGCATGGAGTTGGTTCTGTAGAGGTTCATATTTCATAATTTGGTTTTAAATTTCATTAATTACTTTGTGCTCCAGAAAATTGGTATGATTGTAGTTGCAACACTAACACACCAAGACTAGTATATATAATACTCTAACATTGAAGTTTGGTTCAGTGGCTACCTGTTATCTTGAATATTTAATAGATGCAACTTAATATTTTTGTTTCATTTATTGTAATAGGAATTGTGAATTCTTTTAAACAAGTACACTACTGTTTTTTTGCTTTATGAATGAATTGTGCAAATCAGTTAAGTGAACAATAAGAGTTTGGAGTTGAAACAAGAAAATTGGATAGCAGATTATTTAAAATTAAAACTAATTTGGTGACGAAAAGTAGACTAACATGACTGGAAACTTTAGCTAAAAGGGTTATTTTTTCTGCCTGAATCACGAGTCTGGATAAACAATTGATGTTGAAACAATTCTTAGGGTCATGATCTCAAAGTAAATTGCTTTGAAGATGAAAAAACATTCGTTATGTTAAAAAAAAAGGGAGAATAAAACTACTGAACAAATTCTTCTGTGTAACTTGCAACTTGGTCAAAATTTGTATTAATCGCAAAATCATTTGATTATACTTCCCCACTGCCTAAAGCAGCAATGAGGGGACATAAAATTGCTATAATGGTGAAGAAATTATAAATGACAATAGCAGGAACAGAACTGAAGGTAGAGAGCTGGAAGATCAAATCTTCTGTTATAATTCAGGTCAGAAATGCCAAAGTGTTTCATGAAGCCCGTCTGGATAATATGTTTCACCTTAGGTATGATTCCACTAGGGAGCTTTTATCAAACAAAGTTTATTTAAGAATATAGTTAACATGTATGGAAAGAAAATTAGCAATAACTTATTACAAACAAAAACAAAACCATGATAATGTATAACCCTTAACAAATATATCTAAAATGTTGCAATCAAACAAAAGTTCCTGTAGACAAAAAACCCTTTCCACAGGTTTAGTCCAGCAAAGACTAATGCTCATGTGATACTGGAACTGAGTCCTTTTGGTTGGAGAATTGAGACCCTGACATCTTAGCCATGTAACTTCTAGCAGCCCTCTGGATACACTCAGAACAGTTTGAAGTCAGAACAGCTTCCCAGAACACCAGGGAGAGTCTCTGGTCAAGCCACCAACAGCAGATATTCTACTCCAGGAAGGCAAGCAGCCTTATTTTCAGCTGACCAGCAGAATTTCCAAAAAAACAGAGAGAGAGAAAAATGCTTCTTTTCAGCTTTATGTCCCTTCTAAACTCTAACTACTGCCAGCCAAAACAGAAAATGAAACCTTAAATCCATTGGTAGGAAAGAAAACTGTCCAAAACACATGACCTTCCTCCTACCAATGCAAGATCATAAAACATCCCAGAATAAAAATAAACAAACCCCATTTAAACCACTGAAGGAGCAATAAAAGGACTGCTACAGAGGGCCAGCAACAACACTTCAATGATACAAAAATGCTTTGTCCGCTATAGGAAAAACAGTTGGAGATAAGAATTAACATTTATATGCAAGAATGTTTTCTTATATTTACATTGAAAAATAATTATTCCTAATTGCTTGACAGGTGGTGATATTATTGAGGAATCAGCATACAAAATAATTGTTCAATCCGCTACCAAAGAAAAATGTCCTCGATGCAAGAAATACACATCATCCTCGGCATTAACACCCTGCCCTCGTTGCTTGGAAGCCATTGCTGGAAAGTGGAGCATTTAATTTGTCAGCAGATAATGATTGTGAACACTTAAGAAAACAGGAGCACAAATGGGGACAGACAAATATGCAATGTAAAACTAGCTTTCACCACAATCAGCTAGTGCTATGTATTTCATCTCCACGTTCCCACCTCAGAAGTCTTCTGTTCTCATTGAATAGTTCAGATTTTGTCAAAACTACTATTTCCAGTTTGAGGGGTATGGTAATTCTGCATGTCTGGATATGAAATGTCTTGTGTTTTTGTAATATCTGCCTTAAAATCTGGAATTAAATTTGGATTATATTTTTACGGCTGCTATTGTACAGACGGAAGGATAATTTACAAAGATAATTGTTCGCCCAACCATTAAGTTAATTTCCAGTTTTCCCTGACAGGATCTGAAAGTTTCTACATTTCCTTTTTTGAATAGCAAATATTTCCAAGTTATATATACTTGTGATATAATCATGTCGGAAGTCAACATTGATTATGAAACAATGTTATAGGGGGTAACCAGTTAATGAAACTTAATGGGGCTCCAATAAATGGTTCTGTTGCTTGTTATATAATAGGTTAGTAAGAAATTGTGGGATTTATGTAATAAACATTTTTATACACAAAGGTTTTCTGGATTTAAGAAATATTTTTGTCCTTCGCATAGAAACAAAATGAACTTTATTGACCAGCAATAGCCTGCTTGGAAATGACATTTAGTGCACAATTATGTTAAGTTTGTTATCTGGATCAGAGTCTGACCACTTATGGATTGGACATACCCCAGCTTTAGATAACTGTGGGTTCTATATTCGAGCAACTATGGTTCTTGTATCTGTTGTGTGTAAGTGGTAGGATTGCATTCCAAGAATGTCTGTTAAATAAGTTGTACAAGTAGTGTGTTTTCCAAAGAGATTATTGTACATAGTTAAGTTAGACAACAAAAAAAACACAAAAAATCCATTTAGTTTGCCTTCCACCATCCTGGTAGTTACATGCTAGAACAATAATGAAATTGTTGGCTAATCTTGGCAATTTATGTTAACAATTACCCCACAGTAGACTTGGACACAAGAGGTGAGAAAACCCCTTGGTGGTGGAAAGCTTTGGGATCACTCTACTGTATCCCAAAATATTCTCTAAGAAATCCAACATTCATTTTAACTAATGAACATCATCTGCACTCATTGTCTCCAACGGCAACAGTTCCAAAAATCTGGCAGTCACGAATTATATTTCTATAGATCAACTCTTACATTGCCGTGTTCAGGAACCGGAACCAAACAGCTATGATACCATTCAACCTTCTTTTCCAGAGGGAACCTACCCAATATAAGATAGTCATAATGCAACCCTTCCATCCCATCAAACTTAATCTTTTGACATTCTCTCTCACCATCACACAATTGATTAATTTAGTGAAAAACAATGGCCAGAGTTTTACCGTCCGCCCGCCATGGGAATTGGAGCGGATGAGGGGCAGACCATGGAAAGGTCCATTGACCTCAACCAGGATTTTACAGTTTCGAGAATTGTGAGACTGTAAAATCCTACCCAGTAACTGGGATTTCAGACACCAGACCTCAAACAATTTAGCCAGAATTGTCCACTCTGCTCTCCAGTTGTGACTTTCCACCTATTAAAATAAACTGGAAAGAGTGGACTTACGTGAACAACTCTGGCTTAATTTTTAGAAAATTAAATGCATTTAGGCCATTTCAACTTGGATTTCCTACCCGACTACCAAACCATCAAATAGTTTAGATAGCCTGTTGTCACCAAGTATCAATGTTTGATATGATAGATGTATTATTTTAAAAACTTGCTAATCTGCTGGAAACCTGATATGAAGAAGGGTGCACCCTTCTCTGTAATTTGTTAGAGTTTGGTTGATAACTACTCTAAAGCATCTAGTAAATGGCATTCAATATGTTCTGTTTGATTTGCAGTGTTAAATTAGAAATGCGTACTTCCTGAAAGTGATCCTATCTTGCGATAGGAATTATTTCTAACCACTGCTAGAAATTAATAAAAGAAAAATTGCTCACAGCATCCTGTCAAAACACAACTTTTTAACTCCATGAGCTACTACTGAAAATCTTTGTGAGAAGGTCGGTAATCCCGAGACCCCTAATCTGATACGATTACTCCATTGATCTTTGCCCTTAACAAGATCCTCTCATTTTTTCAGTATCTGCACATAATAACTGCAAAGTCAGGCATTACAACTCACTGCTGCAGCTTTTTTTGCTCTAACTTATAGGCTGTGCATTTACCCCATTTCTCTTCAGTTGGACGCGAGTAATAACACTTTCACAGAAATTAGTGTTTATTTTAAATAAACCAACTCTGTTTTCATCAACAATTTTACTTGTCACATACAGGCATTGCACTCCAATTATTTGTACAAAGAGCAACTCAGTGTGGATTGAAGAGTTTTTATTTGGTTAATGAGCAATAATTTACAATATTACAGTTGGTTTATGCCCACTGATTAGTGTGGAAATGTATCTGACTGTACACACATTATTGGTGTCCGATCACTATTCATTTTGTTACTTATACAAATGCAAAAACATTGAGGGAATAAAAACTTTGTCTTTACAATTAACAAAATAAACTCAAATGTTTCCTTTTTTGTGACAGAAGTTGTGACGTAAGGCTTCATTAAATAGTCATCATCTACTCTTGGTAGGACGTTTGGGTATTTACTGCTGGAAAAAATATATTGCAAAGTTCCTCTATCCTTTTTCAACTCCAACAGTGGGATTAGAAATCAGATGTATGGCCCACACTACATAACTCATTCACTACATAATACCTTGAGATACAGACTTGCTTCAGCTGACATCTAATCTGCATAGCTACAGCAACACAATATGGTTTCTTCTGAGACTGATGCCATCTTTCAGCAGTAAAATGACATAGCTGAAGCAAAGCTCACTTTTTGTAAACATGGACATGCAAGCTGTATATGGGCATTAGAATATCACATAATAGAACAGAAACTAAAGAGTCTAACAGAACTCAGTAACCATCTATAACAATAACCATTTAAGAACATGATTATTCGCAACAGAGAATGGCTCATTTACATCAAAATGATCCCAGCTCTTCACAGCTGGTCAAATCTGGAGACCTATGTAGATAAAAATTGGCCAACTCTTGTCACAAGGAGGATATGGCTTCAACTGCTTCTAACAGATGCAGCACCAGGCTGTACTGCCCGTGGTTTTCAGGTAAGAGTTCTATCAATTTGCTCACCAGTCTGGCTGTTGCTACAATTGGCACATCTGTGTTCTGAAGATCCTGAGGATCCTAGAAATAGTACAAACCATGATTAATGGAAAGCAAGAAAACTGGTCACATACAATACAAGGCTGATGAGATGTTAATCTTAGATATTGCATTTTAAGAGCTTCAGAACTATCATTGTTAACTTTCATGATCACTCACTGACACCAAGGATGGCAGTGTGATAATTATTCAGTAGGCAAGGAGATGGTGCAAGGTTAACAGCGGAGGGTCACTTTAACCTAGCACACTTAGAAATCAGATACCCGAGCCAAGCAGTTTTGCAATGCATCAGGGTATGTTAGTGAGGTCAAGCAATTGGAGATTTATCAATGATGGCTTCCTGGTGCATATTAAATAACCTCAGGAGGTTTACAGCATGGAAACAGGCCCTTCGGCCCAACTTGTCCATGCTGCCCCTTTCTTTAACCCCTAAGCTATTCCCAATTGCCCACATTTGGCCCATATCCCTCTATACCCATCTTACCCATGTAACTGTCTAAACGCATTTTAAAAAACAAAATTGTACCCACCTCTACTACTACCTCTGACAGCTTGTTCCAGACACCACCCTCTGTGAAAAAATTGACCCTCTGGATCCATTTGTATTTCTTTCCTCTCACCTTAAACCTATGCCCTCTAGTTTGAGACTCCCCTACCTTTGGGAAAAGATATTGACTATCTAGCTGATCTATGCCCCTCATTATTTTATAGACCTCTATAAGATCACCTCTAAGCCTCCTACACTCTAGAGAAAAAAGTCCCAGTCTATCCAGCCTCTGCCTTATAACTCAAACCATCAAGTCCCGGTAGCATCCTAGTAAATCTTTTCTGCACTCTTTCTAGTTTAATAATATCCTTTCTAGAATAGGATGACCAGAACTGTACACAGTATTCCAAATGTGGCCTTACCAATGTCTTGTACAACTTCAACAAGACGTCCCAACTCCTGTATTCAATGTTCTGACCAATGAAACCAAGCATGCCTAATGCCTTCTTCACCACTCTGTCCACCTGTGCCTCCACTTTCAAGGAGCTATGAACCTGTACCCCTAGATCTCTTTGTTCTGTAACTCTCCCCAACACCCTACCATTAACTGAGTAAGTCCTGCCCTGGTTCGATCGACCAAAATGCATCAGTCAATATCGGCACGATGGCACAGTGGTAAGCACTGCTGCAAGGACTCGGGTTCAATTCCCAGCTTCGGTCACTGTGTGCGGAGTCTGCATGTTCTCCCCATGTCTGCGTGGGTATCCTCGGGATGCTCCAGTTTCCCCCCACAGTCCAAATGATGTGCTGGTTAGGTGCATCGGCCATGCTAAATTCTCCCTCAATGTACCCGAACAGGCGCCGGAGTGTGGCGACTAGGGGATTTTCACAGTAACTTCATTGCGGTGTTAACGTAAGCCTACTTGTGACACTAATAAATAAATTTAACTTATCCCAACAGGTGAACCACACCTCCTGCTGACAAGCAACAACAAATTCACTAAAACGCTTCGGACCAGTAAGCCACACTGTTTTCACTGGTTTATTTTCAATCTACGATTATTTCAATCAAAGACTATTTCCTCGGGTGGATGGAGCTATTACAAGGGGGCATAACTATAGGGTTCGTGGTGGGAGATACAGGAAGGATATCAGAGGTAGGTTCTTTACGCAGAGAGTGGTTGGGGTGTGGAATGGACTGCCTGCAGTGATAGTGGAGTCAGACACTTTAGGAACATTTAAGCGGTTATTGGATAGGCACATGGAGCACACCAGGATGATAGGGAGTGGGATAGCTTGATCTTGGTTTCAGATAAAGCTCGGCACAACATCGTGGGCCGAAGGGCCTGTTCTGTGCTGTACTGTTCTATGTTCTACCCGTGAATGCACTTGGCCCAGAAATCTTGACTCTGGCAATCTTCAACTAAACTGTACATCCCACATTGTCCAAACAAAAAGTCTACAGCAGATTGCCCAGGAGTTCAATTTGGAGACTCAAACATGATGGCTTTCCTTCCACACAGCTGCTACTGAGTTGACTTTAAAAGTCGGCTAAGAACATCAGTCTTTAACCTCCCTTTTCATCAATTTCTGTACAAATTCACCAAGTTAAATCTAATATGTTTGATTCACATCAACAATGCTTTATTTTTTCATAAGCAGATGATTCAATCACATACTACATTGCTGAGAAAAACCAAATCAACATCCAGTTCTCCCAAGTGACCTGATGACAATTAACTTAGTAAGAAGTTTAACAACACCAGGTTAAAGTCCAACAGGTTTATTTGGTAGCAAAAGCCACACAAGCTTTCGGAGCTCCAAGCCCCTTCTTCAGGTGAGTGGGAATTCTGTTCACAAACAGAGCATATAAAGACACAGACTCAATTTACATGAATAATGGTTGGAATGCGAATACTTACAACTAATCAAGTCTTTAAGAAACAAAACAATGTGAGTGGAGAGAGCATCAAGACAGGCTAAAAAGATGTGTATTGTCTCCAGACAAGACAGCCAGTGAAACTCTGCAGGTCCACGCAACTGTGGGGGTTACAAATAGTGTGACATGAACCCAATATCCCGGTTGAGGCCGTCCTCGTGTGTGCGGAACTTGGCTATCAGTTTCTGCTCAGCGACTCTGCGCTGTCGTGTGTCGCGAAGGCTGCCTTGGAGAACGTTTACCCGAATATCAGAGGCCGAATGCCTGTGACCGCTGAAGTGCTCCCCAACAGGAAGAGAACAGTCTTGCCTGGTGATTGTCGAGCGGTGTTCATTCATCCGTTGTCGCAGCGTCTGCATAGTTTCCCCAATGTACCATGCCTCGGGACATCCTTTCCTGCAGCGTATCAGGTAGACAACGTTGGCCGAATTGCAAGAGTATGTACCGTGTACCTGGTGGATGGTGTTCTCACGTGAGATGATGGCATCTGTGTTGATGATCCGGCACGTCTTGCAGAGGTTGCTGTGGCAGGGTTGTGTGGTGTCATGGTCACTGTTCTCCTGAAGGCTGGGTAGTTTGCTGCGGACAATGGTCTGTTTGAGGTTGTGCGGTTGTTTGAAGGCAAGAAGTGGGGGTGTGGGGATGGCCTTGGCGAGATGTTCGTCTTCATCAATGACATGTTGAAGGCTCCGGAGGAGATGCCGTAGCTTCTCCGCTCCGGGGAAGTACTGGACAACGAAGGGTACTCTGTCCACTGTGTCCCGTGTTTGTCTTCTGAGGAGGTCGGTGCGGTTTTTCGCTGTGGCGCGTTGGAACTGTTGATCAATGAGTCGAGCGCCATATCCTGTTCTTATGAGGGCATCTTTCAGCGTCTGGAGGTGTCTGTTGCGATCCTCCTCATCCGAGCAGATCCTGTGTATACGGAGGGCTTGTACGTAGGGGATGGCTTCTTTAACGTGTTTAGGGTGGAAGCTGGAGAAGTGGAGCATCGTGAGGTTATCCGTGGGCTTGCGGTACAGTGAGGTGCTGAGGTGACCGTCCTTAATGGAGATGCGTGTGTCCAAGAATGCAACCGATTCCGGAGAGTAGTCTATGGTGAGTCTGATGGTGGGATAGAACTTGTTGATGTCATCATAGAGTTGTTTCAGTGATTGTTCACCATGAGTCCAAAGGAAGAAAATGTCATCGATGTATCTAGTGTATAGCATCGGTTGAAGGTCCCGTGCGGTGAAGAAGTCTTGTTTGAACCTGTGCATGAGGATGTTGGCATATTGAGGTGCGAATTTGGTCCCCATGGCTGTTCCGTGTGTCTGGATGAAGAACTGGTTGTTGAAGGTGAAGATATTGTGGTCCAGAATGAAGCGGTTTAGATGTAAAATTGCATCTGGAGACTAGTTGACCAAGCAAGACTGTTCTCTTCCTGTTGGGGAGTACTTCAGCGGTCATGGGCATTCGGCCTCTGATATTCGGGTAAGCATTCTCCAAGGCGGCCTTCGCGACACACGACAGCGCAGAGTCGCTGAGCAGAAACTGATAGCCAAGTTCCGCACACACGAGGACGGCCTCAACCGGGATATTGGGTTCATGTCACACTATTTGTAACCCCCACAGTTGCGTGGACCTGCAGAGTTTCACTGGCTGTCTTGTCTGGAGACAATACACATCTTTTTAGCCTGTCTTGATGCTCTCTCCACTCACATTGTTTTGCTTCTTAAAGACTTGATTAGTTGTAAGTATTCGCATTCCAACCATTATTCATGTAAATTGAGTCTGTGTCTTTATATGCTCTGTTTGTGAACAGAATTCCCACTCACCTGAAGAAGGGGCTTGGAGCTCCGAAAGCTTGTGTGGCTTTTGCTACCAAATAAACCTGTTGGACTTTAACCTGGTGTTGTTAAACTGCTTACTGTGTTTACCCCAGTCCAACGCCGGCATCTCCACATCATGACAATTAACTTGACATTGGTATAAACTTTATTTTGCTATTTGAAGTGAAAAACCCCTACAATTCATAGTTTTCCATGAGATTTTCTTTTAAGCACAGAAGTGACACTGTTGTGCTTATTGCTGGTGCCTCAAGTTATCTAATGCCTTAAAATAGAAACACAAGTATTTTTAAAACATTCAGCAACAAGGTTATAGTTACTTAGAAAGATTTGCTGGAGGTTTCTCCCTTATTCTTTTGAAGAATAATTCCATGAGTAAATCTGTCAATACTTTAACTGCAACCTTGTATAATGCACAGACTACTGGATTGGAATAGTCTAATTCTGACAAAAGAAAGCTTACAAAAAGTTCATGATTTCGAAGTCTTTGATGCACAACATCATTTAGTTTTTGTTGCACAATGTGTTTATTAGCTTTTTTGATAAAGTGTATTGATACTCACCATGGCCTTCAGCCATGTACACAGCATTGGTGGGAGTCTGGCCAGCAGCTCCATACCTTCCTTAGTTTGAGTATGAAGTAAAGCATATGCAAGTCTCTGTCCCGTCAGTACAAGTAACTGGGATGCCAGAACCTCTTGATCATGCACCTGGAGAAGGGCCTGAACGGATGGACAAATAAAAATCCTGTTACTTTAGAATCAAATTAAAAAGTGTTCATTAGACATTATTCATCAAAATTAGTTTCCCCAAGTTATTCCAGTATTACACTGACAGCATTCGTTAAAAAAGTAACTAATGCAACCAAGTTGTTCATTATACCTGTCTTTATTGTAAGTAACTTATAGATATTCCAAACTTAATTACAAGTTTTCTGGAGTAAAAGAGGGTAATTAGCTACCTTTATAAAACTATTCTGTATATTCATCTATAAGGCAAACCCATGCAAGCCAGCTATCTATTAACTGATCCCAATACAATCAAGGTGATGCCCTATTGGTTGCCAATGCTCACAAGAAGCAGGAAATTAATTTTAATGCATTCTGGTCGTTGCATGAGTTGCCACCACTACATAAACAGGAACTGGGGGACCAGAGCTCAGAGAGTGTTGATGAAGACAATGGACATTCACGACGTTCTAAAACACTTCACTGCCAACGAAGCACTTTTAAAAGATAGGAAACAGCAATCTCTCACAAACTAGATAACTTGTTATTTGTGAAGTCGAATGAGGGATAAATAGTAACCAAGACACCCTACTCTTCTTTAAAATAATGCCATGAGATCTTTTACCACAACAGATGGGGCTTCGATTTAATGGCTTATCTGAAAGATGGGACCTCAAGACAGTGCAGCATTCCATCAGCACTGCACTGAAGCATTAGACTACATTTTGTCCTCGTCTCCGTCATGCTTCTTGAACTCTCAACTTTCTCAAGAGTAGAGAGGGACCCTGCTTAGAACAAACAGATACACTTCACAGACCAAGCTGTAGTAACATGCATCATAATGGCTAGCATGCATGACAACACCCCTTCCTTTCCCCATCAGGGACCTGAGTTGCTAGCCTTATCCCCAAGAATATATATTAGAGTGAAACACTTGGGGCAGGTTCGTGAAAGGAAATCAAAGTTCAGACATTTAGAATACAACCTTGATCACACCTGCTTCTTGTCAGATAAATATACATGGTGCATAATCCCAGAATATACTACATGGAGAATTAGAAGCATGCAATCGTCCCACTGCTCTAAAGTAAAAGGGTGCAGGAAATCCCACACCGTAAGCTGTCTCTGATATATAGGAATTAACTTTGTTCATAGATAGAATTTTTGTCTCGACTGTGTTAGAAGAATTCAGGTTCAGCCCCTATTCCAGGACGAGAGGAAATAATCGAGGCTGATACTTCCATGCATTCCTGAGGAATGCTCCACTGTTAGTATAGCTTTATTTTGCATGAGAATTCAAAATTGAGGTCCTGTATGCTTGTTTAGGTCGATGTAAAAGACCCCAAGGTATTTTTAGAAGAGGAGCATGGGTAGTTCTGGCATATCTAGTCAACATTTTTCCTCAATTGGCACCAGAGATAAACTGATCATTTCTCTCACTTCTTTGTGTAGGAGCTTGCTGTGCATGAATTCTCTGCCACCTTTATTTACATAATGCTGACTACACTTCAAAAGTTAAAGGGCATTATCTAAATACAAGCTATTTTTCTGATTTTGTTGTCTGTCGGTGACCATCAGTAGGTAGTTAAAAAGCTGCAATTTAATCAGCTCTACAAATACTCTACACAGATCACATTCTCAAAATCACAGACAGCAACACTAGTCTCTGCAATAGGGTAACTCAAGTATAACCCTGTCTTATCAAGGTATTTTGCATCAGTTTGGCTACTGACTGCTACTGTTGTTTGTATAACCTTGCTGTATAAAAACTGGCTGCTGCATTTGCCTAAACAGGGTAGAAATGTCAATTACAAGCGGACATAAATTTAAGATAAAAGGGGGAAAGTTTAAGGGAGATGTGAGAGGCAAGTTTTTTTTTTGCACAGAAGGCGGTAAGTGCCTGGAATGTGCTGCCAGAGGAGGTGGTAGAAGCAGATATTATAGCAACGTTTAAAAGGAATCATGACAGAAACATGAATAGGCAGGGAATAGTGGGATAGAGACCGCATAGAGGCAAAAGGTCTTTAGTTTAGAAAGGCATCATATGTTGGCACAGGCTTGGTGCGCCGAGGATCCTGTTCCGATGCTGTACTTTTCTTTGTTCTACAATTCAAAAGTAGTTCACTGGCTGCAAAGTACTTTGGGATGTCCTTAGCATGTGAAAGGCAGTATATAAAATCAATTATTTATCACATTGGTTGCACTAAACTATGCATCCTGATCCACCCCCAATCTATCTGGTTATCAAGGAAATGCAACCCAAAAAATGTCTCAGGTACTCTATTAGTCCAATTATCTATTTTAAACAAATGACTGAAAGATACGTTACCTCTTCACCAATCTGGTCAATTCCATGGTTATACAGTTCACATACATAATGCCGACGGATAACATCCTCGTTCACTTGGAGGTTCTGAGACAGTTCTACTGCCACTGATGGCCAGTCTTCATTTTGCACTGGAAGGGGTTGCTGTTCAGAAGCAGATTCAGTCTTTGGAGGTCTTATTAGGTCTTTCACTGCAGCACTGACTAATTTCATTAGGAACTGCAAGAAAACATGCATAGGTTACTGCACTACAAAACAGACAATTGTATCTGGAAAATACCATAAAGTGCTATACAAATGCAGGTTCCTAGTTTTTTCCCCCCTGAATTTTCTATATTCGAGAAAGTTCTGGAACGCTTTATACTTTCAGGCAACTAGTGTCAGCCACTACTAAATTAGCTGCAGATTGAAACCGCATGTTTTAGCATCAATGCAGCCCGTTTGCATAATATTACCAAATTAGTACCACGCAAGTAATAGTATATGCACTGTGGATAAAACATGGGCTGAATTTTTAGCTCAGATGCTAGAAATGAATCTGTTCCTAAGCAATTGTAAATTGAAATTTTAACTTAAATGTAAGACTGATGCTCGCTTACCATCAAGTAAAACTCAAAAATGATAGAGTCGAGTCAAGCAAGTGTTACAATATCTCAACAGAATTTCAAGCCAATATGAAGGAGGATGAGAAAAACTGTCACCGCACACTTTGTTATCTGACCATCTCTAAGAGAGACAGATGCAAATGAGAATTTCCAAAGTATTGTTTTAATGATTTCATTACCTGCTGTCTGAGTGAAACTATGTTGGGATCCATATCTCCACTTGGCAGCAACTGGATTGATGTTAGCTCTTTGAAAAATGCATTTTTGCCCTAGAGGTAAGCACACAGGACAAAGTATGAAACTGCTCAGGACAGAATTTTCAACTTGCAGCTATAAGCGACAGGCATTGCACAAGAATTAAACCATGAAATTATTCTTTAAAAGCAGCTTTACTTTAGTCACATAATTTGATTGATATATTGATTAACCCATTGATTATCAATTATACATATATAGTGCCCAAGCATGGAAAAATGTATTTAAGGTATAATATGTACCATGTGGACAACTATTTTTAATTTTGCATTTTGAGAAGCAAAGCAGATACCAAATAATAATAAAAGTTAATATTGATTTTATTAGCATGAAAAAGTCTCTCTGTTGTCTTTCAACATATGACATCTTAGACAAAAAAAACAAGTTTCAAAAAAAACATACCTTACTGTCAAATAGGCTAAATATTTTGACAGATTTCATCCCAAACAGCATTATTCCATGCATAATGACAGACAAAATATAGTGGTGCTGAACCAATGGGTAATGGACATGTCTTTGTTCCAGAGCCAGATCCACTATTGAAGTTTGACCCTCCACAGATGACCAGGTGTCCTCAATATCTAGAAATGGTTCCTTCATTTCATCGCTGCTAACTTCAGCCTAATAATATATATTAAAAAAATTAAAAAGGGCAACATGGGGAGGCACTTAATTTTGTGGCAACCATATATAGAAAAAATTTAATCTGATTCTTGATTCGACTCAAAAGGTTCCATTTATGTTAATAAAGATGGCTCCCATTAAAACAAATGCTGATATGGTGAAGAATTAATTGCATATACTTCCCAAGATATTACATTTTCTGTTCATGAATTCAGTCATTATATTTTCAATTTACTTTTATAACAAAACCACATGACAACAGGCAGTCTTACTTTCACATATATATTCTTTGCCCAATGTTACATAAAGCATTACTGTTTCAGTGTCACTTAACACAAGATGGCATCAGAATACTGATTTTAAAAAGTATAGCTTTACTTTTAAAATTCAATATTGCTCATGAAACTTTTTCTGAACAATGCATACGCCAAACAAAATGCTCTTTCCCACTCCCCCACATTAAAATCTGTACACTTTGGGCCTGATTTTACCATTGCGTTGCGCCTGTTTTCGGGCGTGAAAACGTGGTAAAGTCAGGTGCGAGACGAGTAGCGGGATCCACGCCCGGCTCTGCGCCGATTTCCCCTTTACCAAAGCCCGAAAATGGCTGCGATCGGGACCGCTCCTGAAACGGGCGTGACGGCCATTTAAATGTATTTGCATACATTTAAATTGACTTAATGGGCTGCACTTCCCCCTTTACCACCACGTTCGCTCATCCAGAATCGGCGCAAAACAGACATGCTCCATAAAAGTCCGATTCGGGTGCTCCAGTTAGTGAGGAGGTAGGTGCCTAGCGTCTGACAGCTCTCTGCTCGAGCTCGGTGGCGGAGCGGGGGGGGGGTGGGTTCCGCTACCACTCTGCCTGAGATCAGTGAGGGGGAAGGGGGGTGTCTGCTGCCACTCTGTCTGTGTTCGGGGGGGGGGGGGGGGGGGGGGCTGCTATCGTTCTGCATGGTGGGGGGGCGTGGGGGGAGATAAGGGGGTCAGTAATGGTGGGGGTGTGGGGCAATGTCTGTGGGTACCAGGGGGAGGCATTATCCGGCCCAGGAGGGATGTGGCAGGGGAGCCGCATTCTATCCTTTTTTTCCTGCACATGCACAGTTGGAGACGCCAATCGGAGCTGCAGAGTTTCGGGTGCATTAAGCTCCGCCCACTGGCTTCTGCAGCGCGATTCAGAATTGCTGATATTTTTTCAGGCGGAGTACATATGGGGGCACCAGAGAATGGGTCTAAAAGTCAGATCTGAAACACTCCCAGTTTCAAGTCTGCCCAGCACTTAGAATCAAAATGGTAAAATGGTTTGTGTTACAACATAACAGATATTTAAGACTAATTTTCAGGTGACAATCTATTACAGTACAATGCTTAGGTGGTCCAAAGTGAATCTTCAGTATGAATATGAACATGCCAGATAAAACATATCAGGCTTTTTAAGATTTCAATTGCTAAAACTATCATCCATAAGGAGCTTTTTCACACAGTGAGGGGTCCAGGTCTGCAATTCACTGCCTAGAAGTGTGGTGGAGGCAGGTTCAATCAAGGCATTCAAAAGGGCACTAGATGATTATTTGAACAGAGACAATGTGCAGGAGTACGGTTAAAAGGCAGGGGAATAGTATGAAGTCACAATGCTCATTTGGAGAGCTGGTGCAGACTCGATGGGCAGAATGGCCTCTTTCTCCACTGTAGGGATTCTATGGTTACGTGGGGTCAATCTCATTAGTAATTTGTTGAAATCTGTTTTAAGTCCAAATACCAAGAACAACCAAAAACTGTTAGATTGAAGGAACTTTCATCCCACAGTCTATTCTGGATTCAAACACAAGTCCCCAAAAAGGTTAAAGAAGTGTTCTAATTGTTACTAATTCTACAAAAAATATATACATATATAAAAATCACCATTACAAACATGACACTGTTTAAATGGATTCTTTTTTTTACCTCCATTAAGGTTTGAAGAAGCAGTGAGCAAGAACCAAGGAAAGATGTCATAGCAGTGTCGCTCATGCCTACATCCTGCCCAGAAAACATGAAACACTTATTATCAGTCAGTACTTCCATTTATTTTAAGAATGTTTTTAAGGTACTCTTCTCTAAAAATCCCAATGTACCACACATTAGCCCCTGCTGAAAGAGCATAAGGCCAGGTGATCAGAGTCAAAGCATCTGGTAACAACTTTAGGAAGAATGTAAACAGGCATACAAAGCGGCCCAGCAATTTTTGCAGAACCTCCTCAATTGCACAGTCAGGATTGATAACTTGCCAAGCAAAGAACTAACTTGTAAAATACCATTTCAGAGGACGAGCATAGTGGAGCACTGATATTCTGCACCAAGTCAGTGCCGGTGCTAACCTCCATCTTAAGGATATCGTGCCCATTGCATATTCCAGACACATGATCACAGATAGAAGCTCAGCGATTCTTGAGAAAAATCTAGACTTACGGATTCTATAAGTTTAGTGGGTGTAGATACTCTAGACTGGATGACAGGAACACAGTATTAGAAAATACTGGTAAACAGGAGTTGAAGTAGAACACGCATGCACGCAGTTGGCTAAATACAGAGCTTCGCAAGTTGTAAGGTGAAAAAGACCAAAGCTAGCATCCCCACCTTCCTGATTCAATTGCAATTCTGGACAGAAAGCTCATCCTTCCCAGGAAACTGGCACAATTTTATTCAACTGCATATTTGTGACTTCAATATTAATACTAGCAGAAATCCATTGGCTTAATTTACGTAAATGTACTTATACAATGTACTGTAACTTATGCATCTTTCATGATATAGCAAAGTGGTAGTTTATATTTTTCTTTAAGTTAAATCAAAGACGCTAGTGAAAAATTAAACATGAAGGCAGTTATCCATTTTTTGTTGGACCGCATACCAAATAATCATTTCACTTCGAACTCTTTCCAGATATGAGAGATTCAGCTCCATCTTTCCAGGCTGAGTTCAAGTTCAGGTCCCAGAATTGACTATATTCTAATGTCCTGCACTTTCTATAGCTTCAATTAAAAATAAAGAAAATAAAACTGAAAATGCTTCTAGCTCCAGTGAAGATTCACCTGAGCCAATGCACTCCCCAAATAATTTCAAAATACTCACTCTTCTGCACAGTCTGTCTTTTGGCGCCTTGCCAACCTATTAAAAACAATATTGATCAGTTTTAATGCCCTCTTTCATCAATAAATGTCAAGTGACTAGAATATCGTATAAAGATGCAAGTGAGCATGTAAATTATGCTTTGTCAATACAATGAAATTAGCAGAATTTCCTTATAAACCTGCAAACAATCTGTCCTGGTCCCTCCACGCCAACGCAATAGTTACAAAAACCTCTACTTTCTCAGAAGGCTAAGGAAATTTGGCACGTCCACCACGACTCTCACTAACTTTTACAGATGTACCATGGAAAGCATCCTTTCTGGATGCATCATAGCTTGGTATGGCTCCTGCTTTGACCAAGACCGCAAGAAACTATAGAGTTGCAAACGTAGCCCAGACCATCACGCAAACCAACCTCCCATCCATTGACTCCATCTACACTTCCCGCTGCCTCAGGAAATCAACCAGCAAAATCAAGGTCCCCACGCATCCAGGACATACTCTATTCCACCTTCTTCCACCAGGAAAAATACACAAAAGTCTGGGATCACGTACCAACTGACCCAAGAACAGCTTCTTCCCTGCTGCAATCAGACTTTTGAATGGTCCTATCACATATTAAACTGATCTCTCACCTCATCCTATCGGTAACTGCAACACTATATTCTGCACTCTATCCTTTCCTTCTCCCTTGTGTACTCTATGAACAGTATGCTTCATCTGTATAGCTCGCAAAAAACAATACTTCTCACTGTATCCCAATACATGTGACAATAATAAATCAATTCAAAACCAAAAGGAAGGAAATGCATGGTATTTAAACTATATAAAACTAGCCCTCAAAAATGCTTCAAATACTTAGCATGCAACAAACTCAAGTGCTCTAGGGTAACCAGCTGTGGAAACTTACTTTGGTATTGCCACCAGACTTGGGTGTAGGAAGTAAGTGGCATCAAGCAATTGAAAAACATCTAGTCACAGCAGCAACAGGGTATTCTACTTTGACAAGGTGTGCAAAAAAAAATATCCTTACTTCTGGATTACAATCCAAAGCCATTGCTGGTATTGGAATATTGCGGCAGTGGAACTCGTATCTGTCAACTCTTCCAGCCCTTACATTATTAGTACACTAGTAATTCCCAGATATCACTAATTTGAAATGAAAATGTTCATTAATTGGCAACAAAAATGTAAACAGACCATGCAATTTTACCAAGGCACTTATGACCCTATACTAAATAAGAAAATTTCCCACTGAATCCCCAAGTTCAATTTTTCTGCAAACGCTTTGGTAGGCGTCAGTGCTCCTCTATCATGACCAGACTTTACCTGTCTAAATCACATTGTCACTTCCTGGCTCGACTAGAGAAGTAGTACAGGGAGAAAGGTTTCTGTACTTGTTTGCATTTCCTCAAATATATTCAGAAAGTTTGATCCAAGACCAAAGAGCACTTTATAATTTACTGTTACACTAATACTGTTCTTGTTCTAACCTCTTCTCTACTTCTTTTATTTCATCACTTTTGTTGTTCTGATTTATGTAGTTAAGCAGTAACATTATCATAATGGAAAGTTCTTAAATTAAATCTCAGCTTTCACCTTATCCATTAGGTAAGCAGCTGCCGACAGTCTTTTTACAATAAAGGTGTTCCACATCATTATAGCAATACCTGCAAAGAAAAGAATGTATTCAGCTACACCACAATAAATGCTATGACTTAGACCAATTTTTTATTCACTTATAGAACATGAAAATTTATAATAAAACATTATAATTATTAAAATATTTAATTTTATGCAATAAACTTGGATTCAACATTGTCTATGTAAACATTTACAATTCAAACCATGAATGTCAGCAGTTGCTTGTAACAATAGGGTTGTGTTATGTGCACCAGGTAGCGACGTGGAACTAGTTTCAGTAGTCTGCTAATTTCTTTTGTCATTTCCTGTGCCCACCATCTCAGATGCAGTAACTTAAATTTAAAATTTCATATTTCTTAGAATTCTTTGAAAAACAGTTTCACCTTTCTCAATGCTCTTGCCATTCCACTGTTTCTGTCCTGTTCCATCTGGGACATGTCACCTTACCACGTTGCCCCTGTGCTAACAGCCACAACCGCCACTCCATCTGAACCAGTTTACTCAGTCACTAATCAACCCTCCTGCTGGTTCATGCTGCCATTCTCCCTTGTGTACGTATGAATGAATAAATAATGGCCAATGTCAAAAAAAAGGCATTTTCATGCTTTATTTTCATTGCTGGTGATGTATAAACTTATACATAATTTCACTGATGCTGTCTGATACTTGCCATCTTTCATCATGTTTTGTGCTATTATCATGTATCGATGAGGTTTTGCTTAATCTATGAGTGGAGATGGTATATAGTTTTGTCTTGAAGCTATTGATTAAAGACTAATTAGACTTCATGGTAAGCACATGGTTCTCTTGGTCATCTGACACTGATATCATGCTTACATCATTATTGTCTCATGAACATAACCACAAACCCTTTACTCTACAATTTAAAAATATTATTTCCCCCGCACTGGCCTTTTACAGTTCTAACAAAAGGCTTTTGACATGAAACAACTCTGAAGCCTCTGTTTATTTGACTTGAGAAAGTGGATACAATTTTGGACTCAAAGCAAAGAGTAAAATATTGAATCCAGTCGTCCTGATTCTTTCACTCTTGAGATAATTGTCACATGGGTAAAAACAAATTTTTAAAAATGTCTTTTTCCATGTGGAAACATTTCATCAAGAACGTAAGTCATTTAAAGTCGACAGAGAAAGAGTACACAGGGTTTTGCATTTATTATTTTGTAACAGAGCAGGACAATGGATTAGTCTGGAACAAACACAATGGGCTGAATTAATTTTCTGTTTCTAGGTTCCAAATCTGATGTGATCATTATCACTTCTATTTCATAATACTATTTTACAAATTTGATTTATAGTTTGCAGCCTCTTCGTGTTTTACGCTATTTTGAGAGAATAAAAACAAACTGTGTTAATCTGTATTATTAACATATGCATCTCACTAATAAAGTACTTCATTGTTCACCTTGTAGAATGTTGTCTAAAACAATGTCTTGCAATGATGTAAAGCCTTTAATATAAAACAAGTTCCCAAAACACTTCACAAAGGCACAGGGAAAACGATCACCAAGTTAGGAAGCAGAATGAAAGATGACCAATAGCTTTTAATTAGCTAGACCATGGGGGTTTTTTAATAGTGATGGGGCAAAGGGAAGGGGCTGACAGATGGCCTGTTGAAGGAAGTGAATGCTTCTGAAGAGGAATAGGGATTAGAGCATAAAGCAAAAAAAAAGTCAAAGTTATGGGAGGAATTTGTAGACAAGCATGAGGATTAACACTTTGGATGCAACATGCCGGTGTAATTCGGCGAGATCAGAGTGTCCAGACAAATACAATTTATCATGGATCAGTATAAGAGAGGAGTATTTTGTTTATGGAGGACAGAAGGCATTAAAGTAGCTGTCCAGAGATAATGAAAGTAAATTTAAGGATGTCAGCAGCAGAGGTAGAGGTATGAGTGGAGGTAGAAATGATCAATCTTGGATAAGATTTCAAAATAAAATTCAAAGCAGGATATCAAGAATATAAACAACCAGCTTCTCATTAAAAGAATAGCATTGACCAGAGACTGTAGCAGGTTTAGATGATGATTTCAATTTTCCCCATGTTGTGCTGAAGGAAGTTATTATTTATTGTTGATGGACAAGCAGTTGGATAGCATGGTTCAGAGGAAGTGGGAGAGAGATTGAGTTATCACAAGTGCGCAGATGAAATCTGATCCCATCGGAAAGGATCATCAGTGTTAATGTGAAAGCTGACCTGATGCCAGGGATAACGAGTGTGAATTATCTCTCCTTATCCTTATCTTTTCTGAGACGTTCTAAAACTCAAGACTGCCATTCATCAAAATGACTGGAGCTGTTTCTAGTGCTGAGAGAACATGAGAAACTAAATTTTACCGAGGGGTTTCAGGGGGAAAAAGGAGGCAAGGCACTTGAGTTAAGAAAATGAAATTGGTGAGGGCATAAGAAATTCCTATGACTCTATAAAGGTCATGTTTTAGTTGACATGGAGCATGTACTTGTCCATGAAACTTAATCTCTCTCTATAGGGCAAATAACTGGAGGTTACCTGAGTCACAACAGACTTGATGTCCTGATTTCACAACTGGTTTAGCCACCCATCACCAGGTCTGACTCGGCCACATGAAGCCCTATCACACCGAATTCTCCTCTGCTAAAACCATTCATTCATCCACTTTCAGCCTCAGCAGCAACAATAACCTTTGGCTGATTTGCTTCAATACCAACAACATTCTGAGCAAATAAAAAGAAGGAGACCCCTGTCTCCTCTTTACTGATCCACACTCAACTCCAACAAATGTGAGTTTCATCACTGAAACTGAGGTTATTTGCTCAGCTGCTACTGCTGCATTTCTTCCAACCTCTCAACCCCATCCATGCTTACCAGGCCAGGCTCTGAACCAGCAGCATTTCCCTCCCATCTGTTATGAAAGCCAAAGCAGAGGGTGGGAACTCCAAACCCAACAGATCACTGAGTTTCCGCACATTTGCTAACTGGAAGCAGGTTGTGTATGTGCAGTCCTGGATTTTAAGTTTTTTGGACTGAGGACAGGCTCAGTGCCCCTGCACAGAAAGGGAAAACAGTGCAATGACCCAGGTCACCTGATTGGAAGCAGAGCACCATTGAGAAAATATCCCAGGCTGGGGAGAGGGGGAGGTCCCAGATAAGGATCAAAGAAAGGAGCAGAGAAAGAGGCTCCAATCATCGAAAGGACTGTGATTGACAGACTTAAGAACAAGGGGTCAAGAGAAGTCCTGAAGCTCCAATAAGGCAGCTGAAGTTTGGTGACACTATGCTGTGGGCTGTTGGGACAAAGGTATTCCTTTGGAGCAGCGGTATTTTACTCAGTGCGGTCAAAGAGCTGAATTTGTGCTTGCGAGTTAGTGCTTTAGCAAATACTCTGGAATCCAGGGAAACAGAACCTCAGAGAAGAGATTAAAACCCTATGGGGTGGGCCATTGTTGACATCATCTGAGTTGGAGCGATTTTTGGAGAGAATTCCAAGGCAAGATCTGAAATCCCTTGCGAGAGAGACAGATCTTCAACGAGATTGGTTGGCTCAGTGTTTACTGACGTCTGATTGGGCCGTTGAGAAATCTGTGGACTTTATCTTGGTTGCACCTGCCAATTATTGTGCAGTGTGGTGTGTTCGATCACAGTTTGCTTGTTAATTCACATGTACCTCATATTCACATTGAATGTCAGAGTATAGGAAAGATATTGTAAATTGTTTTATCTTTCTAACCTTGGAAAGTTTATTTATGTTTGTTCAAAGCCCGTGGAATCTTGTGGCTTTATTCATTGGACAAGAGTCTTGAATCTCAAACTCTGTCTACTTTAAACAGAAAGTTATTGGTCCCTAGCCAGATCTTACCAAAAACTTTGGGGTCTGGTGCAGCATCATAACACATCTCTCATAGTGCCTCCCTCCAGTTCATCTTGTTAGCCTGCTGCTGTCTGCTTTTGTTCTTGGCCTCCATGTTAGCTAATGGTACAGTATCACTGGACAACAAGATTTTTTAACAATGTTGGGGCCAATCACAGTGCACCTACTCACGTATTGATGTTTTTGCTACTGTCAGCAACTGATAAGAAGTTTTCTTTGCACTTTGGAACAGAAAATTGCAATCCATTCTTGAGTGGATAGGCATTTTCCCTTCTGCATCACTACTCAGCAAGTCCAATGATACGCTGTTTATAATACCAAACCATGCCATGTACAATGTAATGACAAACATGGTCTTGCCTCACCAATTGCTTGAACTTTGAAGAAGTTACAAAGTTGGTTGACGTAGGCTGCCCAGTTAAGACAGCACATCTTGACTTTCAAAAGTCTCTGACCAAATTCAAGGTGGCTGAATAAATTAAATTGGATGGTACTTCTGGATTTTACCTGTGATTCTGTACATTTATTCTGTGAAAACTATGAGTGATCTTGATTATTATTAAATAGTGGTTACTAATCTACTTAATACTTATTTCTTTTTGTGAAACCGAGGGACATGTATGAAGATGATGGTGGGCGATGGGAAGTTTCTTGTAGGTAGCAAGCTTTCAACAGCTGCAAAAACAGCAAATTGAAAACAAGAAGGGTGAGGAGGTAGCAATGGACTTCAAAGAACTGGGTTTGGGGTAATGGAGTTAACAAGTATCATAGCTCTGGGTTTAAGAGAATTGAAAACTGTCCCTGGACATGGTCCTTAAGGTGGAATTAGGACCTTTGCAGAGCATTTGCTCCCAGATTCACACTAATATTTCCTATCTTATGTACTTAAACAGTATGTATAGCATGCTAGCCATAACAAGTACTAACCACGCTGAACATGAGCATTGCCAATGCATTTCAGATGGTCCACAGATATGCTCAAACAACGGCCTTCCTAGAAGTCAAAAGACAAAGTATATTCTGTGAAATCACAACATTTAGTTACTTTTAAACCAGAAAAGCCCATTTTAAAAAGTCAAATATTTATAAAATTATGTTTTATGTATAAACTTTAGACATCAAAAACTATTTACAATTCATACAGAATATAGACAGAGTATTAAAAGCCTTTAAAAAATGTTAAAAATAACTGTACATTTATAACCACATATCATCCAAAGTGCAAACCGCTACATGAAGTTTTCACTGAAAACTCTATGGACACATGCAATAACAATGCTCATTTGGATAGGTGGCTTAACATAGAAAAATGTCACAAGGCAATTCACAGACACGTAATCAGATGAAAAACAACCACTAAACCAAAAGGAGCAAGTGTAAGGAGTTGTGACTAAAACCTTCGTCACAGAGGGCATTGAAATAGGAGTGGTTTCTGCAGGGAATCCCATAGTTTAGGATTTTGACAGTTAAAGGCACAGCCACAAATAATTGCACAAAGCAAATTGTGGGGTGGTATCCACAATTCTCAGAGTTGTAGGGCTAAGGAAGGTTACAGACATTGGCAGGGGCAAGACCATGAAGTGATTTAAGCATAAAGATGATATTTTAAATTTGAGGTGAAGGTGGACTGGAAGTCAAAGCGAGCAATGGGCTGATTGATGGACAGGAGTTGCTGCATAGTAATAAACAGAAACTAATATTTGGGATGAGTGGAAACTGATGGAGAGCGGACCATAAAAGCTCAATTGGGACAGCATTGGCATTCTCAAGGTGGAGGTGACAAAGTAATGGATAAGAGCTTCAGCAAATGTTCTGACTTGGGGGCAAGAGATCATGGGGGTGATTCTCCCAAAAGTGCTAAATTGGCAAGAAAACTGTTCTAGATCGCGACACTTCAGCGTCTCACCTGAATCTCTGCACGCTGTGCACTGAAGAGGTCCCTGTCGTGATTCTCATTAAAAACCCAGGGGGACGGGGCCTATTCACACTGGAGTTTGACAGTTCTGGAGCTCTGCGCATGCGCGGTGGCCCCAAACTGTCAAACTCCTGTTTGCTGGCCAGCCTGGGACCCTCGCAGTGCTGCCCCTCCAGCCCCCCTCACGGCCCCCACAACAATTCCCGGGCCAGCCCTGACACCCCAACACCCCCCCCCCCCCCTCCCCAATTGCTGCCCTCCCTCCATCCCAGACCAATCCCAATGCAGAGTGGCAGCGGGACCCCTCAAAACCTCACCAATCGCACCTAGGGCCCTGCCCCCTGACACTGCCCATCGGCATGGGCACTTTGCCCCTTGGGCAGTGCCAGGGGGCACAGGCTGGCACTGCCAGGGTGCCCATGCCCAGCGGGCACCACCCCCCTGCTGCCTGACACCCTGGGGGGGCCCCCCCGATTGCCCCCCTTCATTCCGGCAGGGTCTCCCGGCAGCTCCCCAACTGTGGGGAGCTAGCCTGAACCCTGCCGGAATGAAGTACTCCTGGCGGGGTGGGAGATTCGATCGGGACCTTTTAGGTTCCGATAATTAACAAATCTACATATTTAAAATAGATTTTAAAAAGATTTAAATTACTTACCTGCCTTCCTGCTGGTTTCCAGCGTGATCTGGCCGGCGACTGTCCGCCGGCTCTGGGAGATGTGCATGCGTTTCCGGCGCATGCGCAAATCCCCGTTCAAGGCCGCAGATGCACGTCTCCTGGCCAGACCCGCCAGAAAAGTGGCGGGCGCGGATAGGGGAATTGCGGCCAATGTTCCAAGTGAGGAAGTCGGCAGTAGAGGGACCATAAAGAATTCCAACAAGTCGGCATGGTTTCTCTCGGCCTTTTGGCTAAGATCAAGTGTAGTATGGAGAGGATGCTGCGCTTGGTTGAGGT
The DNA here is from genome assembly GCF_964213995.1 of Mustelus asterias. NCBI lineage: Eukaryota > Metazoa > Chordata > Chondrichthyes > Carcharhiniformes > Triakidae > Mustelus > Mustelus asterias. The sequence continues at coordinate 35,049,372 of NC_135815.1, read as the reverse complement.
CATTAGGTTACATTGAAGCTTCATATGTTTCATATGAAGCAATTTTTAAAAGCGGCATCTCGGCCTTTTGGCTAAGATGCAAATGAGCCCAAGTCTTGGAGGAGGAACCTCCCCCTTCTCCAATCAGCTTGGCTCATGTAGATCGGGCCCAGGACAGGGTGGTTTGGTCGCTTGCCCTGTCTTGTCAGCCTGGATCTGAAATGTCTCAACTTGTTGAGACTCTGAATTGGATTTGATTTGATTGAATTGGAAAAGTATTAAAAAAAACAAGTCGGCATGGTTTCGGCCTTTTGTCTGGGATCGGGTGTGGTGTGGTCGGCAGCCCATGGTCGGCCGCACTTGGTTGAGGTCATTAGGTTACACTGAACCTTCATATGTTTCATATGAAGCAATTTTTTAAAGCGGCATCTCGGCCTTTTGGCTAAGATGCAAATGAGCTCAAGTCTTGGAGGAGGAACCTCCCCCTTCTCCAATCAGCTTGGCTCATGTAGATCAGGCCCAGGACAGGGCATGGTCTCCACATTTATGACTGGAACAAAGAGCTGCTTGAACTCTGCCTCAAGATTCTATGATTCTATGTCTATCCAAAATGCATAGCATACTAATAGAAAACTTAACATTCCAATCTCAGTTTCAGAATTCACTCATAATATTATTGGCTAGAACTCTGGCTCTGTATAATGAAATTCAAATACTGAGTTAATCATCATTTGCTGCTCGAGCACTCATTAAATTAATGGGAATTCTGTGAGTTGTCTGTTACTGCATTCTGTAAGATAAATGTGCTCCTCGCAGTTAACAGTCAATTTCATAAGGAATCTACTTTTGTTTACATAATTAAAGGCACAATTATGTTGATTTTTTAAAATTATATTTCCATCTAGTATTAAAAACAAACACTGTTTTGATACAATAAGACAGGGATGTTCTTGAAAATCATCTTTGCCACTTTCCGTAACAATGATTATCCCTCCAAAAGTACAGTTGTTCAGTTAACAGTCATTTTATAACATAAATACAAATAGGACTGAGGATATATATGAATACTGAATTGTAACTGTTCCTGGAGAATTGCACTAGCTTTCAGGCAGTCATTTTTTTTAGTGCAACATAAAGAAGCCACTTTGTGATTTTAATAATATGCAATGCTTCAAATTCAAATCTGAAGAATTGTGTATTGTCCTTACCTCTGGATCTTTGTTCCATTGTACCACATACTCCCAACAACAATGAGCATGAAGAACATCTGATTCTAGACTGCAGGGGAATCGCTCATAAGCCAGCTGAAGCAACTCTGTAACAATAAAAACCTTTAAAAACAAGAGCAAACTAATGTCCTTTAGAGAAGGAATTTTGCTGTCCTTACCCATTATGGACTCCAGACAAACCCATAACCAAGCTCTGAAATGGCCTTGCAAACCATTCAAGTTGTATTAAATTACTATGAAAAAAACCCGAGAACCTGGGGGCCCATTGTCTGAATAAGGACTCAGATGAGGAGAAATTTCTTCACTCAAAGCATTGTGAATCTTTGAAATTCTCTTTTCCTGAGAGCTGAGTTGAATATTTTTAAAGCTGAGATAAACCGATTTTTGGTCTCTCGGGTAATGTGGGGAGTGGGCAGGAAGACCAAGTTGAGGCAGAAGGTCAGTCATGATCTCTTTTAAGTGGCAGAGCAGGATCAAGAAGCTGTATGATCTATTCCTGTTCCTTTCAGAATAAAACCAGACACACCACCCAGCACTGGGCAAGATAACATCACACTTAGCTCAACATACCCTGCAAAGTCACCCCCAGTAATGTCTGGGGGCTTATGCCAAAACTAGGAGTGCCACCCCTCAGATTGGTCAAGCAACAGCCTGGCATTGTCATGAAACAGATTCAGAATAGACCTAGTAACTCAAAACTGATTCTCAATGAGGCATTCAGAAGGGGAGTTATTCTGGACTTGAAAGGTTAGCTCTATTTCTCTCTCCACAGATGCAGCCAGACCTGCTGAGTTTTTCCAGTACTTGCTGTTTTTATTTCAGATTTCCAGCATCTGTAGTATTTTGTTTTTATTTTAGCAGATATGAATTCCACCTCAATATGTGACGTCATGAGATGGGAAATGGCACATGAACTGAAGAGGTTATTTTGCATCAGTCTTCACTATAGAGAATACAAGTAACGTTCCAGAAATAACTGCACATCAGGAAATGGAAGGGCAAGAGGAACATGAGAAAATTACGATCACCACTGAAGTGGTACTGAGATAAACAGTGAATATAACTCCTTTATTCAAAAAGGGAGGGATACAGAATGTAGGAAGTTACAAGCCAGTTAGCTTAACATCTATCATAGGGAAAACGTTAGAAGATATTAAAAACATTATAGCACTTAGAAAAAGTCAAGGTAATTAGGCAGAGTCAACATGGTTTTGTGAAAGGCAAATCATGTTGAACCAATTTATTGGAGCTCTTTGAAGGAGTCACATGTGCTGTGGATAAAGGGGAATCGGTGGATGCACCGTACTTAAATTTCCAGAGGGCATTTGATAAAGTGCCATGTCAAAAGTTATCACGCAAGATAAAAACTCAGTGTAAGGGGATGCTTAGAAGATTGGCTAGCTAACAGGAAGCAGAGAGTTGGCATAAATGGGCTATTTTCTGGTTGGTAAGATGTAATGAGTGATATGCTTCAGGTATCAGTGTTGGGGCCTCAACATTTTACAATAAATATAAATGATTTGGATGGAGGGACCAAAGATACGGTTGCTGAATTTTCAGATGACACAAAGATAGGTAGGAAAGTAAGCTGTAAAGAGGACATTAGGAAGCTACAGAAAGATGTAGATTGGTTAAGTGAATGGACAAAGATTTGGCAAATGGAGTATAATGTGGGAAAATGTGAAATTGTACATTTTGGCAGGAAGAATAAAGAAAATTATCTAAATGGTGAGAGAATGCAGAGCTCTGAGGTGCAGAGGGATCTGGGTGCCCTAGTGCATGAACCTCAAAAGATAGAATGCAGGTACAGCAAGTAATTAGGAAAGCTAATAGAACAATATCATTTCATGCGAGGAGAGTTCAATTCTTAAGTAGGGGGATTATGCTTCTGTTATACAGGGCATTGGTGAGACCACATCTAGAGTACTATGTACAGTATTGGTGACATTTAAAGAAAGATGTAACTATGTTCGAAGCATTTCAGAGGACGTTTACTACACTAATACCTGGAAATGCTAGGTTGTCTATGAGGAAAGATTAGATAGATTAGGCATGTATCCATCTGCTGGAGTTTAGAAGAGCAAGAGGCGACCTGATTGAAACATACAATATCCTAAGAACTCTTGACAAGGTGGAAATTTGAAAGGATATTTCATCTTGTGGGAGAATCTAGAACTAGGGGTCACTGTTGAAAAATAAGGGCTCACCCATTTAAGACAGATGAGGGAAAAAATTCTCTAAGGTTTGAGAATTTTTGGAACTCTCTTCCTCAAAAGGCTGTGGAAGCAGAGCCTTCAAATATTTTTAAGGTAAAAGTAGATCAATTCTTGCTGAGCAAGGGAGTGAAAGATTATCAGGAGTAGGCAGGAATGTGGAATTGAGGTTACAATCAGATCAGCCTCAAGGGTTTGAGTGGTCTATTCTTGCTCCTAATCCATATGTTTGCATGCATCTGCCATATCCCTCACTCTATCATCACCATCAAGCCAGGGAGTCAACATTGGTACAATATTAAGTGTAGAACATGCCAGGAACAGCACCAGGTGTACCTAAAAATGAGTTGCAAACAGGCACTACATGCATGTTTAGCAGTGGATGCAACTGGCTATAGCCAGATCTAAGCAGTCCCACACAACCAACAGATTAGAACTAAAAGCACTGCAATCTTGCCACATCCAGTTGTGAATAGTTGAAGACAATTAAACAACTAAGAGGACATAGCTTCAAAAACATTCCCATCCACAATGATGGTGATGCTCAGCATGTGAAGGAAAAAGACAAAGCTAAAGCATTTGCAATTGCCTCCAGCCAAAAGTGTCAAGTGAATGATCCTTCTTGGCCTCCTCCTGAGGTCACCATCATCATAGAAGCTGGACCTCAATCAATTAGATTCACCCAACATAATATAGGGAAGTGGCTAACAGTATTAGATACAGCAAAGGCTAAGGATTCCGACATCAACTTGGTTTTACTGCCTGTGCTCCAGAACTACCACATTTCTAATTAAGCTGTTCAGTACAGCTGCAACACTGGCATCGACCCAGCCAAGTTGAAAATTGCCCAGGTATGTACTTTACAAAAAAGCCAATCTGGTCAATTACCATTCCATTAGTCCTCTCAATCATCAGCAAAGTGATAGAAGATGTTGTCAACAGTGCTATCAAGGGACACTTACTCACCAATAACTTGAGTAAATGCTCGTCAATGCTCAGTTTAGGTTCCAAATGGCTCCAAACCAAACATGGACTAAAAGAACTGAATTCAAGAGGTAAGGCTAAAATGACTGGGTCAAATGCTGCCTTGATGTCAAGGGGCCTTACTAAGACTGAAGTATATAGGAATCAGAGGAAAGTTCCATTTGCTGGAATCATGCCTAGCACAAAGGAAGATGCTTGTGATCGTTGGAGGCCAATCATCTCAGCACCAGCAGGAGTTCCTCAGGGCAGTGTTCTAGGACCAACCATCCTCACCTGTTAGAGATTGGGTATCGTGTGGCAAAAATTTCACTTCCTGACTCCCTAAAAGCCTTTACACCAGCTACAAGGCACAAGTCAGGAGTTTGATGGAACACTCCCCACTGTGCTGGATGAGTGTAGCTCCAATAACACTCAAGAAATTTGAAACTATCCGGGGTGAAGCAACTCCATCCACCGCAGATGGACATGTCTGCAGTGTTACACGATGCAATGCAGCAACTCACCAAAGCTGCTTCAACAAAACCTTTCAAATCAGTTACCGTGACCATCTACAAGGACGAGGGCAAGTAATACATGTAAGCACCATCACCCCTGCAAGTGTTTTTCCAAGTCACACACCATCCTGACTTGGAAATATAGTTGTTTGTTCATCACCGCTGGGTCAAATCCTAGGATTCCTTCCCTAACAGCAATGTGAGTCTGCCAACACCACATGACTTCATGGGGTGAAGGCAATGGCTCCAACACCTACTCAAGACAATTATGGATGGGCAAAATGCTAGACTTACCAACAATGGCCACATACCATGATTTCTTTTTAAAAAATCAAAAATGGTACTAAGCTCCTCGGAAAGCATTAAACTTTTACAAATATAGCAAATTAATAACAGTTTCACAAGACATCGGAGTGTGGCAGTGGCTTCCCACGTGCCTAAGTCCAATTTTATCAATACTATCAGTAGAAACTTTCAACTGGAGGTTAGAAACACCTTTAATTCAACAAGCAAAATAGAGATCCTCAATAAGAGGGAAGTCACTCAAGCTCTCATATACCCTCTTAACAATTATTTACAGTGCATTCATTATGGAGAGCTGGTAGGTGACTGCCCACATATTCACTTAGCTGGAGAATAACACAAAGAAAGCCAAGTATTGGTGAACAAATAAATAGATACTGTAGATGAATGCTTGTCACTAATACTGGCTGAGGAGCTATATCTAGGATTATTAATTGTCTCATGAGAGTAGTGAAATAACCACACGTTCTGGTCTGCCACACAACCGGATTAAAAACAAATTTCAAGGTCCTTCATTATCTATATGATTTAGAACACTTGAATAGTCTTCTAATGTATTATACATTATCTTTTTAGTAACCTTATAGTTCTTAATCAAGCAATCTAATCATTAATGTTCCATGGGAATTAATGGAACACATTTATTTAGGTGCTTCTTACCAAGTATCCTTTCCAGACCAAGCTCTTTGAAATTCTCACTTATCGGAATGCTTTCCCCTTCTGCCTGTTCTTCTGTATTTTCTAATCTCTTGGATTGATGGACCTGTTTCAGAATGCTTGGAACAAGATCTAGTTTGAAAATCCATTTTGCCACACCATCAGCAACGACTCCTGAGAAAGATAAACAGATACAGATTGTTAATGACAATATCCCACAGAACAATACATGTAAGTTAATGAAATGTAAAACCTTTGGGAAATACTGGCTCAAGATATTATTGTGATTTTTTTCTCCAGGCACTAGATTACTCATATTGAGGAGTTCACAAACAGTGATCAAGTCATAGGCTGGAATTCTGCCATTCCGCCCACCACAGAAATCATAGCAGGCAGGACAAGGACCACGAAAAGGTCCGTTTGACCTCGGGCAGACTTTTGGGATTTGGGATGAGCATGGCTGGAAAATCCCACCCATAACCTTCATTAAGTCAGAACTAATTATGAATACTGCAAATGGATGGAACATAAAGTAAAGGGTCAAATTTATCATTAGAAATTCACTGCATTTCAGAAAATTATATAGAAGGGCTGAACGAGGTTTCACAATTGACCTTAAATGTCACCAACAACTAAGACTAACCAAATTCTATTGCAAGAAGCAAATAAAATGTAACACAACATACACGCATCTAGTTGAGTAATACAGCGACTTGGCCAGTATTAACTTTTCTTTTATTCGTTTGTGGGACATCGCTGGCTGGCCAGCATTTATTGCCTGTCCCTTGTTGCCCGAGTGCAGTTGAGAGTCAGCCACATTTCTGTGGCTCTGACATCACATGTAGGCCAGATCGGGTAAGGATGGCAGGTTTCCTTCCCTAAAGGACATTAGTGAACCAGATGGGTTTTTCTGACAATCGGTAATGGTTTCATGGTCATCAGTAGATTCTTAATTCCAGATTTTTTTCTTATTGAATTCAAATTCCACCATCTGCCATGGCGGGATTTGAACACGGGTCCCCAGAACATTAGTTGAGTTTCTGGATTAATAATCTAGCAATAATACCACTAGGCCATCGCCTCCTATATGATTTTGCTAAGATGGGGATGAATGGTATGGCGAGTGGTAACTTTTCAATCTAAATTTTGTTAGCTTTTACATAATGGGTGGGATTCTCTGGTCCAGCCGCTGTCAATGGAATTTCTCATTGAAACCACCCCATGCCGCCAGGTAACCTGCGAGTCAGAATGCGCTATTGGCAGGGCCAGAGAATCCTGCTGGCATGAATGGCCGAAAGATCCACCCTCTATCTAGCACTTCAAACTGTTAGTTTTCAAATATAATAGGAAACAGGAAAAATACATTTGCATACACTTGCCTGTAATTCATCACCTTCACAATTAAAGCTCAGGAATTTTCCCATTGCCAGACTCTAGAATGGTGATTAAGACTAACGGCAATATTACCAATTTTTCAATAATTTTCAATAAGGCTCCTGGAATTTTAGTTGAGCATGCAATTTCAATGTTTGCATAACCAACAAACAGGTTACAAGAAAATTTGCATGCGCTGGTGAGTGAGTATTTAACCAAAGCTTTCTCTCCACAACATGTTCTGATGAACAATTTCTCGATTTATAGATTTAGTCATTAACTACATCTTTGTAATTGAATAGAATGTTGAGGGAACAAAAAACAGGCTTGACTTTTCCTCCATTCTCAGCATTTGAACCCTTCAACAGAGTGTCAAGTTTTAAGCCCCTGATTTTCACAATTAGACATACGTCAGTCCTTCACTGAAATTTTTTCAACCATGGAAACTGAGGAGTGACATGAGTGAACCTTCAGTTGAGAACCAGTATTTCAATTATAGCAGGTAAAAGGGATCACTTGTCAGTGGCACAGATGTCTCTAAAGGCAAAGGCAATTAGCTTTTACAGGGCTGAAACAAAAATTATTGAACTGGAGAAAACAAAAAAGAGAAGTCAAAAGGAGAAAATTAGTTACGAAGAGTTGCCAAGGCAAAATCCAGAAACCAAAGTCAAAGATTAGAAATGGCAGAAGAAAATTAAAATAAAAGCAAAATACTGCGAATGCTGGAAGTCTGAAATAAAAACAGAAAACCCTGGATAAACACAGCAGGTCTGGCAACATCGGTGGAGAGAAACAGTTAACGTTTCGCGTCTAAAGGACCCTTCTCCAGAAGAAAATTAAAATACTGACAAGTAGGAGAAAAAGCAGTGAGAATGTGATAATGAGAATACAAAATGAAAATAGCATGGTAGGAACTAAAACCCAAACATTGGCATCAATATAAACAGCATGAGTAATAGACCATATACCAGGAATATTAATATACAGCTGCGTGGTTGTAAAGTTATTTCTGAGTGAATCAGCACAAAGGTCAATCTGACTCAAACACACTAAAGCCAAGAAATGTGAGACTCTTCAGTATTTCATTCCTTGGCGAGAATCTTACGCTGCTCGCCTTCAACGAGTTTCAGCTTGACATTTAAGAGTATAACTATAGCCCATGACTGTACCATCAGTTTTATTCTTCCATTTTGCTTAATGACTGCAGGAACCACTCGAAGCATTGCTAGTGTCCAAGTCAGGCGCTGCCTTTAGGATTGGGTGGGGGACATCAGAAACCATTTCCTTGGCCTTGGAATACCCATGACCAAAGATTTATGAGTGCACGCAATGAGTAGAGCTCCTACCTCGGCCACCTTCCAAAAGCTTTTTTACGGAAATGCTGGCAAGTGCCTCAGAATGATGGCAGGTTGTGCTGGGTGGTTTGCTCCCTTTGCTGTGCAGCAGTGTTTGCAGAATAAGGCAATCCTCAAGCTGTCTCAGCATCAGATTCCAGTGTTCCATATCGAGAGACAGTGCTTCCCAAGAATCAGTCATTCCATCTGAAGCCATAACTTCCAGCTGTTGGGAAAACAAAAGAGGAAACAAAGTTAGATATAAGGCAGCGAAGGAGTAGAAAAACTGGATGAAAGTTCAACTTATCTTTAAGAAAGTTAACAAAAAAAAAATCCCAGCAACAGAAATTAGTTCAGGTTGCCCAGTTTTTCAAATCCATCATTCAGACACCGGTGGTCATTATTTCAACTGCCCGATTCCTGCCAAGTTTTCTTCAGTCTCGGCAGTCCTTTTACTTATGCAGATTTTTATATTGTTCAATTCTCTCCACAAAGCACTGCCAATTTAGATTCTAGACTGAAACTGAACCCTTGCAGCTCCCTCAAGGATCAGGGATATGAAGAAGTAATTTCTTCTGTTTTATTTCCAAATAACAGCCAGCCAATTTTCAAACAGGAGTGAATAATAATCCTCAGGCACAGCACGGGATTTAAAAAATATCCACCGGAACGAACAAAAACATTGGCGGTGGCACACACCAGCTCTGCAAAATAACCATCTTCCACCAGCAGATCACATAATGATAATTGCTGCAACTGGCACTATCGAATGAATGGGTTACTGCTTTGTTTACACGTGTAACAACTGACAACAATTCTACTTACCTCTTTTTCAGCCAGGCTATTTGTTGCACTGATAGCTACACTCCTTCCCACAAGTGCAGCTAACAGTGCAGCTCCAATATTCTCTGCCTGTGCACAAGCAGTGCGCATTTGTTGCCACCATGGAGACACTGACTGAAGGTCCCATGAAGTATCTATGGCACCTGCAAGGAAACATGAATTTCAAATTAGAAATAGATTAAAATTCCAGACTTTGTGGTTTTTAATGCAACCACCTATGGACGAGT